>NW_020948983.1:48205098-48369578 GCF_900497805.2 Vombatus ursinus | reverse complement strand
ACTCCCCAGATGAATTTTCTTCGTTTATACTCTCTGTGTCAGAAAACCAAATATATGTGGTGTCAAAAGTGACAATTTGAACGACATGTTCTTCAGGGAACAGAGGACAAATAGGCATGTGATGGCATGCATTGTTCTCTGTCAAACACATTACTAATTCTCTGAGATTTTCTGACACCACGTAATCACTTTTCTCTTTTCCTTCTAGATGTTAGGTTTCTTATTTTCCAACTAAGCTTGTCTGAAATCCACCTTTTACTGTGGTTCATGGAAAAATCACCTTTTTTTGTAAGGTAAGGAAAAAGGCCTTAGGTTGTAGAAAAACTATAAAATTCAGGGCAAACTATGTCAGCTTACCAAAATTACATTGAATTCAGCTTCTCATAAAAGCCATCTTCTGTCAGTTTTGTGCAAATTTCCCATCTTCAAATCGAATAGGTAGAAATGCTCTTTTTACAAATCTCCTTTTCCAAACCTTAGTTCTTTCCTTCATTAGGTACCCCTGGCCACAGTGCCTTGTAGCCAGCAAGTATTTACTGATTTATTAAATGCCTGCATGGAGATAACAAAATTAGTAGGTGGGAAACATTTGAGGATAAATTGTAACATAGGAATGCTTAAACATAGGATTGGCATTTAGCCTTTTCATTTCTTTGGCTTAAAGAGGGGAAAAAATAGATCTGAGTTCGACTCTCTGGTCTCTTAATGAACAGCCATAGAGATTTGGAGATTAGTTCTGCCATAGTGCAGATAAGGGGCCTCAGGCACTTAACTATCTACATCAGGGTTTATTGTTTCTGCAATATCATGCCTTATTGCTTAATTATATTCATGGGTCTCTATGGGTGTGATGGGAACCAGCTGTTTTTCCTCTGTGATGAGCCCAGAACAAAAGGAAATAGGATTATGGTGCAGTGGTGGGGATTTTAGTTAGATAGAGGGATTTTTTTTTCCCTCTTGTCATCCTGGGTCAAAGCTGTAGATCTCTACTAATGCAATGATTAGTCTCAGGATGATATTTCCTTTATACTCTCTCCAGACTTTTCCTTCCAATAACTGGGCTAGGACTAAGAATAATTCTGACCTGAGTGCTTGGAAATCTGAATGAATTTGTATAGCAGATAGTGGAAAGAATGTGACTTAGCATTAGGAAGACCTGCATTCAAAACCTGCCTCCTGCACTTATTAGATATAAGATCATGGGCAGGTCACTTACCACTGTTCAAGCTTCAGTTTCTTTATCTTTAAAATAAGGCTGGTAATAAAACCTCTGATATGTACCCTACAAGCTTGTCATGAGGCTAAGATGAACTATCACACAAAAGGTGTTGCAAACTTTAAAACAACGGACAAATGTCAGTTATTATTCTGACCCCTCAAAGGTCCTAGACGGCAGTGACTAGACCTTTTTCATTTTGTTCTCTGAGTCCTGTGCAGAACAAAGCCATGGTGGTCAGATACTTAATAAGGGCAATTTGATAATGATGAAGGATGCCCACTAATGTACTTACTTAAGCTGATTTAGCATATTTAAATGCTGCAAAAGGCAGTGTGGCAGTGTGGATGGAGAGCCTCTATTGGAGGTGAGAAGATCTGGGTTCAAATCCTACCCTGACACATCCTAGCTATGTAACTCTAGATAAATCATTTAATCTTTCAGTGTCTTAGGTTAAGATTCTAAGTTGCAGAAAATGTATCAATCTGTGTTGATAAAAGGAGTTTTTTATTCCTCAGACTGATGAAATAGCAGATTTTTCTCCCAGCTGCTCCCCCACCAAAAAGGTTATATTTAATCTTCCTAGAGAACCTGAAAAATATGGGACAGAGTGATGGTTGGTTAATTAGAAATTAATCTGCAAGTGATGTTTTTTCCCCAGAGTGCCTATTGAAGTACCTTGTAAATAATAAATATTCAATAAATATTTGCCAATAACTTTTGTAAGTAGCTTTTTAACTGTGTGGGCTAAAACTTGCTGCCTCGGGACAAGTAGGTGGTGCAGTGGATAGAGGACAGGCCCTGAAGTCAGGAGGACCTGAGTTCAAATCTGGCCTCAGACCAAACACTTAACACGTACTAGCTGTGTGACCCTGGGCAAGTCACTTAACCCCAATTGCCAGAAAAAAAAAAAGACTTGCTGCCTGGATGAAATACTTTAAAGTTGGGTCCATCTGTGTAAAGCAATAATAATAGCTATTATTTATGCCTTAGGATCTTCAATGTAAAGCTCTTAGAGGTCAATGAATCCAAATCACTCATTTTAGAGAGGAAGAAACTGAGACCCAGAGGACCAGGGTGACACAAGCATTTAGAGCTTTGTAATTCACATACTTTATTGGCATTATTGTCATTTGTCCCTCATAACAAACCCAAAAAGTTAAATGGTTTGCCCAAAGTCACAAAAGGCAGGGTTAGAACTCAGGGGTTTTATTCCCAAAGCACTGCCCTTTCTAATTATCATGATGCCTCCTCAGGTCATACAACTCAGCTAGTGACAGCCCCAGACTAGATTTAGAACCTTTCTTCTCACTTCAAATCCAGGATTCCTTTCACTGTACCAGGTTTCCTCATTTAGTAATTTTAAGTGGAGAATAAAGACAATTATCAATAATTCAGCTAAAAATGATCAATAATTCAGGTAAAATACTTTTTTTCTGAAATTTCTAATCAATTGTTACAGGAAAAGTGCTTAAATTTTTCTGAATTTACTTGAGTTATCCAGAATTTCAGTTCCCAATTTTTCATTTCCAGGTAGATAAATCTGATCTCTCTCTCTCTCTCTCTCTCTCTCTCTCTCTCTCGCTCTCTCTCTCTCCTTCTCTCTCTCTTCCTCCCTCCTTCTCTCTCACTCTCCCTCTCTCTTTCCCTCTCTCTCTCTCCCTTCCTTCTTCCCTCCCTTCCTTTCTTCTTTCTCTTTTCTTCCTTCCTTCCCTCCATCCCTCCTTCCCTTCTTCAGTCTCTTCCCTTCTCTTTCTTTCTCAAGAAGGTCCTACTTCAGAAATTTAATACTATAAATTTCTAGCGGTATTTTCATTCAGATCCATTTATTTTAAACTAAGACAATGAAACTTCTAGGGAAGAAAATTCATAAATGTAAATAAGCAGTACATTAGTAGGAAATGTGTTAATGCTGACCCTTTAAAGCAAGAGATTTCCTTTTTCCTGGGTAGACACTAAAGTTGATCGCAGATGCAAGTTGAGCCAAGTTCTAAAAAGTGAACCACACAGAAGTATCTAAATGGATATTAAATATTTACTTTCAAATCATCATGTACTCCCAGTGATCCATTGAGGTCAAGGGCAATTTTTCAGACAGGTAATACTTGTCTACAGAGAATTAAAATGAATATGTATATAGAAACACACAAAAATGTTTTATAAGTTTCACCGTGCTCCTGGGATTAATTATGTTGGTGCATTCTATCTCTTACCCTTGAAAATAGGAAAAGAAAAGGTTGATGCCTTGTTTATCATTGTGAAGTTACATATTCCAGTAAAGATCCAAATTAGTCTCCTGTTTCCTCCAGCCCTAGAACCTGGTCCAAGGACATGATTGGCCTTCTGAGAGCTTTCCATTCTATGTCCTGGGGTGCTACCAGGCTTGTCTAGAAGATAGGAGAGTCTGAAGAAGTGTATTTCATAGTCTAATACTTCTAGAGTTGTAAGTGGTGTTAGACATTCTTTAATACAGCCCTCTTATTTTGCTGATAAGGAAGCAAAGGTCTACAGAGATCAACTGTGTTGCCCAAAGTAGGTCCCTGACTCCAAATACAGCTCTATTTCCACTTCTCCATGCTACTATGAAGGTGAATCATTGCAAAGAAAATGGATTCATTGGTCTTCAGGTTCCAAGATGATTGAGAGAAAGATTGGGGTCAAACTATCACCTCTTCTCCTTCAAAATGGTAAGAAATGTGCCAAATGAAGTAAAAGAACTATGATCAAACCTTAAGAATAAAAAGAAATTTTGATAAGGTCATGCCTACAGAAAATTAAATTAAAAAACAAAAATAGAGACTAAACTATTGGATCCATTCTCTTGCCATCCCCATCTGCACCCTCTTGTGCGTTTCTTCTTCAATTGGAGCTACAGTAATTATGGAGTCAGAAAAAGCTTGAAACTAACTGAGGGGAGCAGTGGAACCATCACTAAAGACCCTCACCAAGCACACTAAAGTTAATTGCAATTACTCTACTCATTGCTTCTCATTGACTATCACTACCCAAGGCCCAAAAGAGAGGAACCTCATCATGAGCTTTTGGCTTGGATAGGTCACTATTGTGACTACTGTGTCAAAGTCTTATTTATTACTTCGATGATCTTTATGTTTTCAAATTTAATGATTTATTATTTTGAGGGTTTCATTTTTATGCTTTTTGTGTTTTTAATAGCTTTATGCTCAATTCATTCATTGTTTATTTGTTTAAAATATAAACAGACTAGATAAATCATTAGCTAATTTGATTCCCTCCTTTTCCCATCCTAAAACACAGAAAGAGAAAAGCTAAATTACAAAAATAAAGAAGGAGAAAGGAAAATTCACAATGAATGAGTAGAAAAAGTTATCCTAAAGTGTTACATCCAATGGGCAGGTAGGTGGTGCAATGGATGACACAGGAAGACTCATCTTCATGAGTTCAAATCTGGTCTCAGATGCTTACTACCTGTGTGACCCTTGGCACATCACTTTACTTTGTCTCAGTTTCCTCATCTCTAAAATGAGCTAGAGAAGGAAATAGCAAATGACTCCAGGATCTTTGTAATGAAAACCCCTAACAGGATCACGAATAGTTGGACACAACTGAAATGACTGAACAATTATATTCAATGATATGGCAACAAATCTGAAAATTGAAAAAGAGTAGATGAATACCTAAAACAAACAAACAAACAAACAAAATACCCCAAAGAGTGAAACTGGGCCAGATAGATTCATAAGAGAATTCTATCAAACATTTAAAGAACAAAAATGCTACATAAACTATTTGTAAAATTAGATAATGAAAGCAGTTTATCAAACTTTGTCTATGAGGCAAATATGGTTCTGATACCCAAACCAGGAGAAATGAAACAAAGAAAAAGAATATAAACCAATATCACAAACACTGACATAAAAATGGTTAATAAAATATTAGCAAAAAGGCTATATTAACATTCAATGTTATTTACGACATATTTATACCTGAAATACAGATATAGTCCAATGGGAGGAAAACTATAAACATAATATCACATTAATAATATAATAAAATCATATGCTTGTATCAATAGATGAAAAAAAAAAGCCTTGAGAAAATACAGCACTAGTTTTGTTTAAAAAAAACACACTAAAAAGCACTGGAAAAAAATCACTTCTTAATATGCTCAAAAGTATATATCTAAAAACAGGAGCCAATATTATTTGTAATGGAAAAGTGCTAAAAACTTTTTCAATTAGCTCTAAGATCTCCACTATTATCTGATGTAGTATGAGAAATGTTAGCTACAAGCAGACAGAGATTCTATGATAAGTACAGGCAAATAAGAGGTAAAATTATTTCTATTTGCAGATGATAAATGGTTTACACTTTAAGAACCCCAGAAAAAGTTAATTGAATGAATTAATAGCTTCATTAAAATAATATACAAAGTCTTTGTGTGACCTTGGGCAAGTCATTCCCTCTGAAGCTCAATTTCTTCATATGCAAAATAGAATAATAATAGAATAATAATAAATAGAATAATAGAATAATAATACCTCACAGGATTGTTTTAAGGGCCAAATGAGATAATTTATTTAAGCACGTTGTAAAACTTTAACCTTAAATTTTATAAAAGTATGAATTCTTAGTACTATACAAACATAATTTAAATTTTAATTATAGAAATAAAAGAAATCAAACATTTGGAGAGACTTTCTCATTCACTCTCTTTTTGTTGCTCTCAATGAGCTTAAGCTGTTCGCATTTTCTGACTTGACTTTCTATTTGTTTTTTGGTTTTGTTTTTTTTTTTTTGAGGCAATCAGAGTGACTTGCCCAGGGTCACACAGCTAGTGAGTATCGCATGTGTCTGAGGCCACATTTGAACTCAGGTCCTCCTGACTCCAGGGCCACTGTTCTATTCACCGCGCCACCTAGCTGCCTCTGACTTTATATTTGTTGAAAAGTGTCAGTTTAAGAAAGTTTTGAGGGAAACATGTGACCCTCCAGGTCCTCAGGTGTGGCCCTTTGACTGTATTAGGGCTGCACTTGAGGACTTAGAGGGTCATATGTAGCCTTGAGGCTGTAGGTTCCCCACTTCTACACTAATGTATTCCTTCTATAACTCTTGCCTGACTGAAGTACTTCCTCAGAATGAAAACCAGCTTCTTCTTCACCTTTGGCACTCCCCCTTTTCTTTCCTATTTGTATTCTCTGACTTCCTCTCCTTTGCAAAAAAGGGAGATGCTTTGGTTCTGAGTTTTCATTCTCTGGGTTTGGTGGGGTTTTTTTTTTTGTCACATGTCACCAGGAGTTGGCCCAAGTTTGAACTTCTGAAGTAAACCTGTATTGACTGAAATTGACTTTTTGGCCATTTTTTTCCTAGCATCTAGCTGTGGAAAATGGCACAAATTCATTTAATCTTATACATCTGTACCTTGGTTGACTATTACCAAAAAAGATAATGTCTAAATTGAGGTGGCGTGCACCAGAAATGGCATATGAAATGATCCATTGGAGTGTGCTTACTATAACCAGGAAGATATCACTGAGCCTCTGTTTTTTCATTGATAGAAAGGGGATAAGCATCCTTTTAGAACTTACCTCACGGGCTGGTTCAGAGGATGAGATCATGAATGTAAAATGTTTTTATAAACCAAGTGAGAAAAAGGGAGCCATATACATAAATGTATACATATGTATATATATATATACATACATAATATATGTATAACCAAAGTATATAAACAAGTATGGGATACCTTGTTTGGCCTATTTCCCAACTAATAATCATAGTTGGGTTCCCCATGGTGTAGCTGTCTCAGATTCAAGGTACTATTGATGCATTTGTTTCCTTTTAATAGCCAATCAATAAATAAGTATGAGCCTTCTATGTGTCAGGTAATGTGCTAAGCACTGGGGATGCAAAAAAGATGTGAAAGAGAGTCTCTGCCCTCAAGAAGCTTATCATTTAATAGAAGAGTTTACTATCTAGCCAGTAAAATCAACTAGCTCAAAGCAAAGGCATTTGCTAAGATGGCATTGCAAGACCAACCATAATAAAACATTATAAACTTTCTATACCATAAAACTTGGGCTCACTCTCCCACATCTACACAAGTATTAGTGGGAAAAGTGGGCATAGAATAAGGGTACATTGTAGAGAGGCACACACTTGGGGAACCCAGGTGGCCAATGCAACTCATACCTCACTCAAGTACTACAGGGCCCTGAGATCCTTTCCCTTCTTTTTGTGTCTTCGGGTTACTCTCCCTGGGCACAAGGTTTCTGCTGCTCAGATAGAGATCTGGGCTCCCCAGCCTGGTCTTTTCTCAGCTCAGCTTCCAGGGATGTCTCTCTTCTCAACTCACAGAGGTCAAGCACCTTAGAGCTGTTTCCAGCCTAAACTCCAGAGCTTACAAGCCTCAGAGCTGTCTCTGCGAGTGTCTTACTTTTGTTTGTTTGTTTGTTTTTTGGGTGAGGCAAGGTTAAGTGACTTGCCCAGGGTCACACAGCTCATAAGTGTTATGTGTCTGAGGCTGGATTTGAACTCTGGTCCTCCTGATTCCAGGGCTGTTGCTCTATCCACTGTGCCACCTAGTTGCCCTGAGTGTCTTACTTTTAAAGGGCCTCTAGGATCATGACCATTCTTTGGTCAGCCAGTGTCAAATTGCTTTCTGATTCCATCATTTTTTTTGTCAGAGAACTTTTTCACACCTTCCAAAGGGGTAGCAAAGTATTCTTTATATTTCCTTTGAGACCTAAACTCTGTTATCTGCTTCTTATCTTGTTATTTCATCTGGGCTGGGGTGATGGTGGTGGGAGATTAGTTCATCAGAGGTTCTCTTGATCAACTCTCACCTCCTACTATACAAGTATACAGCTATATACATTGCTTTGACTCAATCTTATTATTCTTGATTAAAAAAAAAAGTACTTCTTATGCTATATGACCTCAGTCTGATAATTAGCTTCTTGGTGACACACTTTCGAAAGGTGACCTAAAGCAACTCTAAATATGAGTAAGTAATAGGGGAATGGTGGGTTGGCCAGAGAAGGTTCCAGATTAATCCTCAGGGTACAGTTTAATGAGGGAAATGATTTGTACACATCACCAAATGAATCATAACACTACTCTACTGAGTTTTACAGCTTGGTGGTGGTGGTGGTGATGGTGGTGGGGTGTTAATAATGTCAAGCAAGAGGCTGTCTCTGACTTTAAGGCCAGTGTTAAAGTAGGTTGAAAAATCTTAATAGGGATGACTTGGAGGACAAGAAAAGCCCCTTCCCATTCAATCCAATAAATATTTATTAAGTGCCTACTATGTGTTGGGCTTTGTGCCTTAGCACTGGGGATACAATGAATATTCTCAAGAAGTTTACAATCAGAAGAGGGAGTGGACACACAAAAGGAGGCAGGAAAGGGGATGGGGAACAATGTGGGGCTGGGGGAGGTAAGGGAGTAGTGGGGAGGAGGGACATCAGTGAGTTGAAAGCTCACTTTTTGCCCCCCAAAAGGAAGGCATTGGGAGGAGTTTGGTGTTCCACCCTCTAGCCCTCCAATCAGAGGGGAGAAGAAGCTGAGAGAGGTAGTATCAATAAAGGCTGGAGCTAGCTGCATGGTGGAAAGATTAGAATCAATGAATTTATCCAGGGAAAGGCATCTTGTTCTCTGAATCTGAAATCACTGCAGAACAGCAGATAGAAAATGGAATACCACCAAACAATCAGCCAAATAAAAGTATTCACCCACCCTGGTACACAATACTTAATTCATTCCTTTCAGTTTGGAAGGCATATTTTGACTCTTTGAGTGTTTTATTAAAATGTAAACTACTCTCCCTAGCCAGAAGGGACAATGCATCTCTATGGTATTACCAGACATTGTTGTTCAGTTCTATCTGACTCTTTGTGTCCCTGTGGACCATACTGTCCATGGAGTTTTCTTGGAAAATATTCTGGAATGGTTTATCATTTCCTTCTCCAGTGGATTAAGGCAAACAGAAGTTAATTTCTTGCCCAGGGTCGCAAGCTAGTCAGTGTCTGAGGCTGGTTTTGAAAGTATTTCTGACTTCAGGACCAGGGCTGTATCCATTGAGCTATCTAGCTGCTTTACCAGAGGTACAGGAAAACAAAATCACTCCCCCCCATTTATAGACATGAACAACCCAATAATATTTTTCTCACCATGGAGCAGCGATGCTTGAAATTTCAATAGTGATTTAGCGCTGAGAACACAATGAGTAAAAGACAAGACAGTTTTTATTCTGAAGGAACTTACAATCAAAAGAGGGAATCAACACACAAAAGGAGTCAGGAGAGGGGGTGGGGAAATCCTTTGGATTTAGAAGCAATATTTTGTCATTAAGTTGTGGTTCAGTCATTTTTAATCATGTCTGATTTCATGATCCCATGACCTTATTGGGGTTTTCTTGGCAAAGATACTGGAGTGGTTGGCCATTTCCTTCTCCAGCTCATTTTCTAGATGAGGAAACTGAGTCAAACAAGGTTAAGTGACTTGCCCAAGGTCACACAGCTAGTAAGTGTCTGAGGCCAGATTTGAACTCAGGTAAATGAGTCTTCCTGACTTCAGGTCCAGTATTTAAGAGTACCATTTAAAAATTCAACTCCACCCTCCTCCACCCCAAACAAACACTTGTCATTTGAGAAGAATTAGCAAGAACAGTGACTGAGAGAAAGGCCCTTAGGAAGGGTACTTTCAGTAACAGAGGGAAGAGTAGGGATGAAATGAGAACTGGCCCAAGGAGGATGCTCCCCACAAACTATTCCCTCTTCACAATTCTACCTGTGTCTCCAAATCTAAGGACAATGATATAGACATTGTTTCTTTTTTATTTCATCCATTCACCTTTTCTAGCATCAATGAATGCTTATGCACTGCCCCACCACCCAAGCACTGAAAATCCATTCATCTTTACCAGTGATGCTTACACAATGGGGTCAGTTCATACTCCTTGGAATTTCCATTAATGTTAATGGAAGTTATGCTGCATGTTAGGGAAGGAATTGGTCCCAGGGTCTCTGGCAGCAGCTGTTAATTCAAGCATTACCCTTGTGTACTTCCTTTTCATTATATTGCAAGCCTTCTTTAGACACTTAAATTAGACTAAACAGAGTAGTTTGGAGACTGACTAATTATTTTTCTTTCTATTGTGTTCTTAAGCTTTGGTTTTTGTGGCCGGAAATATTTGTTTTAATGGACTGAAAGAGTAAGAGGAATACAAAGAAAGGAATCATTAAATAATGTGTTGGAAAAATAAATACGATTGGGAAAGTTAATATTGGGAAAATAATGTAAACTTAAGAAACAAAAAGCAGCTTCTGTGTATACATATCATTAAGAAACCTCAACTCTGGTAATATTTGTACTCATTTCTATTTAGATAAGTTTTTAAAGTCTAAGAACTCAATATCTTTTAGAAATGAAGGCTAGCTGTTAAGGTCATAATTTCACACTGGCATGTACCAAGAAAAAATTATATATTTAGATGATATTTTTGGTTTGGTTGAGGAGTCTGGACTTTTTATTAAAATCAATGTCATGAAACTTTGAACATGCCACTCCTCTGCTCAGCAAATTTTAGTGGATCTCCATTGTCTACAAGATAAAGTCCAAGTTCCTTAACCTGATATTCAAGGGTCTGAGCAACATGATCAATATCTAATTTCCCTTTATGCCCCAACACAAGCCTTTAGTTTTCTGAAATGAGCAATGCAAAGAAATAGAAGAAAACAATAGCATGGGAAAGACAAGAGATCTCTTCAAGAAAGTTAGAGCTATCAAGGAAACATTTCATGCAAAAAATGGGCATGATCAAAGACAAAAATGGCAGGCACTTAGAAGAAGAAGAAAAGGTGGCAAGAATATACAGAAGAACTGTACGAGAAAGATCTTAATATCACTGATAATCGTATGGTATGGTTACTAATCTATAGCTAAACATCATGGAGAATGAAGTCAAGCAGACCTGAGGAAGCATTGCTAACAATAAGGCTGATGGGGATAATGGAATTCCAGCTTAGCTATTTAAAATCCTAAAAGATGCTGCTGCTAAAGTACTGCTCTTAATATGCCAGCAAATTTGGAAAACTCAACAGCAACCACTGGATTGGAAAAGATCAGTTTACATCCCAGTCCTAAAGAAGGGCAATGCTAAACAATATTTAAATTACCAATTGCTCTCTTTTTGCACAGCAGCAAGGTTATGCTTAAGATTCTGCAAGCTAGGCTTCAGCAGTATGTGAACTGAGGATTACCACAAGAGCAGGCTGCTTTTCAAAGAAGCAGAGAAACTAAAGACCAAATTGCAAAACATTTGCTGGATTATGGAGAAAGCAAAGGAGCTCTACAAAAAGCATCTATGTCTGCTTCATGGACTACACTAAAGCCTTTCACTGTGTGGATCACAGGATCACATAACACAATGTAGCAAGTCCTCAAAGAGACGGGAGTTCCAGATCATCTTACTTGTCTCCTGAGGAATCTGTATGTGGGACAAGAAGCAACAATTAGAACCAAAACATGGAACAATTAATTAGTTTAAGATTGGAAAAGGAGCATGAGAAGGTTGTATATTGTCACCTTATTTATTTAGCTTAGATGCAGAGTACATCGTGTGAAATGCCAAGCTGCATGAATCCAAAACTGGAATTAAGGGAAGAAATATCAACAATTTCAGAAATGCAGGTGATACCACTCTGATGGCAGAAAGTAAAGAAGAATTAAGAAGATGATGAAGGTGAAAGAGGAAAGTATAAAAGCTGGCTTGAAGCTTAACATAAAAAAACCCCAAGATCTTAGCATCTGTTCCCATCGCTTCCCAAATGGAGGGAGAAGAAATGGAAGCAGTGTCAGTTTTTACATTCTTGGGCTCAAAGATCACTGGAGACAGAAATCGCAGCTATGAAAATAAAAGACACTTGCTCCTAGGAAGGAAAGTTATGGTAAATCTGAACAGCATACTAAAATGCAGAGGTGTGATGTCTCTTGCTGACAAAGATCCACATAGGCAAATACTGAAGCTGAAGCTTAAATACTTTGGCTATGTAATGAAAAGATAGGACTCGTTGGGAAAAAAACCCTAATGTTGGGAAAGCTTGAGGCAAAAGGAAAGGGGACAGCAGAGGATGAGATGGATAGATAGTGTCATGGAAGCAATGAATATGATCTTGGACAGACTTCAGGAGATAGTGGAGGATAGAAGGGTCTGGTGTGCTACATGTGTCCACAGGGTCACAAAGAGCTGGACATGACTGAATGATTGAACAACAAGAACAAATAGTGGTTTATTCATTGTTATCCAAATGTCCGTTGGCATTCCTCCTTCCACATCTTTACTCATTTGGAACTCATTATAAGACAGAATTTTTCTCTGGAGGGATATGAAGCCATTGCTAAAATGAATAGATATTTTCAAGTACAACTTCCACATAAATACATCTATTCTTTTTTCAATTAAAATAGAGGCCAAATCAAAGTCAACAAAAGTAAGACCGATATGGTAAATTCGCCCCAAGTGACAGTGATTACAAAGCATCAGTTATTCAATACAGTATGCCCAAACAAGGTAAAATTTGAGTTGGTGTGTGTTAAATTTCAATGTGGGTATGTAACCTGCAACCATCACCTATCAGTCAACATAGGTTCGTGACATAGATAACTTCAGTTGTCATGCTGCTTCATGCCTTCAAACATGAAATATGTAAACTCATAGTTAAGCAATCTTTGTGTGGGAATTAAAAGTACCACAGTATCTGTTATGTTTCTCAATGTCAATCATTTTGGTAAGTTAAATTTAATAAGTTGGCTGCTTAAAACAATTGTAACTTAAAAATTGAAATAACTTGAGAATAGTTACAATTTGAATGTTCAACAATTAAATTAAATTTCAATTTTTCAAAATTTTATCTTTAATTTTTAAAAATGACATGATAGCTCTAGTTTGAAGAGATAATCCAATGAAGTAGCTGAAATTGGGACAGACGAGCAAAGACAATGGAGACAGTTAGTGGAGACACAGAAAGTAGAGAAAAACAAAAGCAGAAATTTCAAACCACTATATTTATTATTATTATTATTAACACACAAGTACTGATATTGGTGGAAAGGAAAGGCCACTGTGTTTGCTTTGTATGAAGAGTTCAGCTGCATATTAGCATGAAACTTAATGAATTGAAACAAAAACTTTGATAACATATGTTATCAAAAGAAGAGATTTTCTCAAGAAAAAAGTAAAAGCTTTTAATATGCAAACTCAATCTTTCCTTTTCAAGCCAATATGTTTCATAATTACAAATATTAACTCATCTGATCCTCCCAACAACAACCACCTAGGTGATAGATGCTATTATTATCCCCATTTTATAGATGAAGAAACTGAGACAAACAGAGGTTAAGTGACCTGCCTGGGGTTGCACAGCTAGTATGTTTGACTCGGGGTTTGAACTCAGATTTTCCTGACTCCAGGTCCAGCACTCTAACCACTTGCTGTTGTTCATTCTTCCTTTCGAAGAAGACCAATGACAATGAGGTTTTAACTTGCAAGTGAATTGGATTGAAGTGAGGCAGAGTTGCACAGAGTTGTCAGCCTCACTCTCTCTTCTAGGGTCATTGAAGTCCAGCGGCAAGACAAAGGTCAGGATGACTGGCAGTGGCCTAAGATGCAGTGGATGATCTTGGAGTCTGATGTCTGACCAGATTCTAAGTGCTTCACAGCACCTGCTTTAGTCACCTTGATGGCGGTTGGAACAAAATGTTCTCATCCCACCATTCCACCAGGGAAAGTCTTCAAATGCTTGGAGTAGACATCCCCTCACTCCCTGACGGGTTTGAGGCCTATCAGTTACCCTCAATCTGGTTTAGCCCGTCGGCTGAGATGGTTTTACCAGGGTGTGGCTGCTGCACAGGGTACAGCTTCTTGAAGCCTTGTGAGAGAGTTAGGTGAAAGGTAGACACCAAAGGTAAACAAGCAGCTTTCACAGAAGAGGTGCTAGTCTTCCCTGAATACCCCCTACACCCTTCTAACCACTTAGCTTCGAGAACAAATGATTCAATCAATAAATCAACAAATATTTGTTAATTTTCTACTATTACCAGACACTGTATAGAACATTGGGGATGCAAATACAAAAGCAAGACAATCTCTGACTTAAAGAAAGAAGCTTACATTCTCGGTGTGTGTGAATAAACTTAAAATGTTGTATGAATTATTAGCTATTACTGTATGAACTTAACTTTTCTGAGCCTCAGTTTCCTCATCTCTAAGAAAGAGGCTACTAATGCCTGCACTGATAGGGTTGTGTGTGAGGATCAGAGATAATGCACTTTTGCAAACCTCAAATCCCTATGTAAATGTCAGCTAGTATTATTAAAGAATTTACAGTATAGTAGGCAGTAAAGACAAACATAAATAAGTAGAAGCTAATTCGTGCTATGGAAAAGATTAAAAAATAAGTATTATAGGATCAGAAAGAGGATAAAATCCAATCTTAGGTTTAAGAAAGATTATATGAATCACAGTGTATATTTCTCTATCCATATACTGCTAGCACAATATGTAGTTAGGTCAAGTAGGCAATGCTCCTACTTAGTTTGATTTTAAGGTTTCAAAAAGACAGACACATCAATATTTTCCCTTCTAAACCTGCTATGGAGTGTGAAAAACTCGCCACTCTGTCACCCCTTGTATTGAAGAGGATTATAACTCAGATGACCGACTGTTCAATCAGCCATGAATTCTGTCATTTAAACAGTTAATTAGTGAGCAATGTTTAATTGATATATATATGAATATACATTCTGGTACAAACATCTCTATCTTAAATCTCATATAAGGGTATGCTTTTATGTATGTATGTTTATGTATATGTTGATTCCAAGTGCATGCTCCTAAATAGATTTTAAGTAAATATAGAAAGGGAATTGGATTGGTCCCATCCAGCTCTAAATCTATGGCATTATGAGTCTTTGTATAAGATATCACATACAAACACATATCTAGGGACAGAAAGACTTGTAACACTAAGAGGTTGGGATCTGTGCTATCCTCACTTTCCCAGTGCCAGAAAGGAACTGACTCAAAATCCTCATAGACCACACCTACTGGCTTAACTCAAAGGCAGGACTTTTTCCTCTAGTCCCTTCTAGCCCCCCTTCTCCCTTTAGGTATTTGGCTTTTGCAAATAGCCCTTATATTTTCTCAGCAGCACAATGGCTCCAATAGGCTCATTCTTCCAGGGAAAATCTCAGTAAGCTTCAAGTTTGGGTTTTAGAGTTCTGTTTGGGAAAGCTATAGGATCATCTGTAGTTCAATAGCCCCCAGATTGCTTAATCTCCCACACCAGAACTGAAAGGTTTTAGTTCAGCTACATAAAACCCTCCAGGACCAATCTCCTTCTTCAAATAACAACATACTTGTAGAAAATGAGAACTCACTCATTTATAAAATGGCTTACAAAATTCCACTAAAAGTCCTAATGGGCAACAGGAAAAATTAGACACATTGGGGTCTTTCTTTTATGCCTCTCAGTCACTGGATTTTGCCAGAGAGGAATGGAAGTCCAATATTGCTCAGGTCTCTCTTCCAATTGAATTGCTATAGTCTCATTTGCCTGCAGGTTGAGAAGTCCAGTTATTCTGCACTAAATTGAATAATCTCTGTGCTGATTCCCTATTTTCTTTTTTCTTTTTTCTTTTTTTTTGGCAATTGGGGTTAAGTGACTTGCCCAGGGTCACACAGCTAGTAAGTGTCAAGTGCTTGGTCTGATGCCAGATTTGATCTCAGGTCCTCCTGACTTCAGGAGGTGCTGTATCCACTGTGCCACCTAACTGCCCCCTGATTCCCTATTTTCAAGGTTCCTGGCTCTTCCTTCCTTCAGCTATAATGTGTTTTCAGCTTAAGTCCATCTTCCACTTAAGTTCCATGATCTTTCTTCCACTCAAGCTCCATGGACTGCCAACTCTCATCCACAATGCCAAATTCTATGTGATATTTTTCATTTTCAGGAGGCATAGGTGGAATTTCAATTCCCCTGATATTCAGGTGTCATAGACCATAACATTTGCCCTTGCAATTTTCATCAGGTAGGGTATTACATTTAATAAAGCTTATTGGGGTAAATGAATTGTGTCATAGGGTCATTCTTTTACTTCTCCAGTATGATTGCATACTGACTAAGTGGGATTCCAAATAATGGGGATGGGAATGAGATCGCCTTTCTGTCCCCAATGACTAACCCCTTTCCAGTACATTCCTTAAATATCTTTTTAAAGGAGGTCTATCTATCAACTAACTGGGTTAAGGAACTATGTTCCCTGGAAGCCAACTAGTAGAAATTA
The DNA here is from genome assembly GCF_900497805.2 of Vombatus ursinus. Lineage (NCBI taxonomy): Eukaryota > Metazoa > Chordata > Mammalia > Diprotodontia > Vombatidae > Vombatus > Vombatus ursinus. The sequence goes on along the minus strand of NW_020948983.1, from coordinate 48,353,041 downwards.
ATTTCTCTGAATTTGAACGTATTACTATTTTCTTTCATCTTGCAGTTGAAGGAACAAGACTCTAGATTACTAAATTTTGAAGAGAAGTGGAGGTGGGAAGCATGAGGTCATGTGCAGAGCTAATGGGAGCAAATAGCCTATAGGGTTCCCTAGGCATCTAGGGAGCAGCAGGAAGACATTCAGCATTTGAGGAGTGGCACAAAATGGGTTAGAGGGACCAGAAAGCAGGAATGAAGAGGCATTAAAGACAAACTTTGAAAATGTCACAGTTTTCCCTAGGCAACCCATGTTCATTAGAGATGACGCTTTCACAATTTTCTTTCAATTAAAAAAAAAACTTGTAGAATATATGCTTTGTAATTTAATTCCCCTACCTTAAAATAACACAGAATTATTACATAATAATAACTAACATTTATATAGCACCTACTGTGTGCCAGGAAATATGCCAAGTATTTTACAATTATTATATCATTTGATCCTCACAAAAATCCTGGGAGGTAGGTGCTATTATCCCCATCTTACAGACGAGGAAACTGAGGTAAAGAGAAGTTAAGTGACTTACCCAAGGTCACATAGCTAGTGTGAGAGGCTGGATTTGAACTCAGGTCTTCCTGACTCTAGGCCTAGTGGTCTATCCACTGTGCCACCTAGCTACCTCTAAAATATAGCGAATTACTGAGTTTGGCTCACCTTAATTTAAACTAAATTAAGTGAATTCAGACTGAATTAAACTGCACTCTGTGGAGTCCTCCTAGTGAGAGGCAATATGAGAGGAAGGCTGGTGTACTGGAAAGAACACTGGTGAGAAGACTTGGGTTCCAGTTCTAGCTCTATTTCTAGCTAGTCAGTCATTAAGCATTAAACTGGCCTATTTCTACTTTTCCACTTGTAAATCATCTCCAAACTGAGTGCCTTCTTAAGGGTTATACCTGCCCTCGAGGGGCTCACATCCTAACGAGACAGACAACATACAAGTAACTATGTATGTATAAGACATATACAGTAAATGGCAGGTAGCACTAGCAGTGGGGGAAACTGGGAAAGCCTTCTTGAAGAAGGTGGGTTTGAGGTGAGTCTTAAGGGAAGCCAGGAAAATCAGGAGGTAGAGGTGAGGAGGGAAAATATTCCATTGGTGTCAGCCAATGAAAAGGAGTGTTGCCCATTTCACCGAATTGTAGAGTATGAGAAGGAAACTAAAGTTTATGACTAGAAAGGTTGGAGGGAGGCCATGTGGTGAAGGGCTTTAAAAGCCAAACAGAACTTTAAGAGGTATACAGAAGGGAAGAGATGCTAAGGAAAACCATGATGATGGAAAAACAAAAGACATCAATAAAAACCTAATTAAAAACCTAATTATTCCCAGAGAATTTTATATTTGATCCTGGAGATAATAGGGAGTCACCAGAATTTATTGAGTTAGAGGATGACATGGTCATATCTGCACTTGAGGAAGATCACTTTGGAAGCTAAGTGAAGGGTGGATTGGACGGGAGTCCCGGTGATGGTGATGAGGGGCCTGCATCAGGGTGGCAGTTGTGTGAGTGGAGAGAAGGGAGCTTGTATGAGAGATCCTGTGCAGGTAAAGCAATGAGACGTGGCAATAGACTGGATGTGTGAGTATGAGTGAGGAGTTAAGGATGACACTAAGGTTGTGAACCTAGGCATTCAGATGATGGTGGTGCCCTCCATAGTAATAGGAAAGTTAGGAAGAGGGGAACGTTTGGTGGGAAAGACAATGAATTTAGCTTCAAAAATATTGAGTTTGAAATAGCTGTAGGACATCCAATTTATGATGTCCAGGAGGCAGTTGGTGATAGGAGACTAGAGAGATCAGAAGAGAGATTAGGGATGGAGAAATAGCCGTGAAAGTCATCTGTATAGAGCTATATGCCATTGGGCTAGTAACTTTGTATCTCTGTACCTCAGTTTTCCCATTTGTAAAAGGAAAATATTGGACTAGATGATCTCTAAATTCATTTCCATTTAATAAATAATTCCAGGGTTCCTTAAGAAGGCAACCTTTGTTTGGTCAAAAGTACCAAATGTCAATGTATGTGAGACTCCTTAGCAGAGTACATCCTTATTAATCACAAAGCTATATTAATACATGTAGGGGCCAAATTAATTCTGCAAAGTCATCTCCAAATCTACTCCTCCCCCACCTCATACACACCCCGAGAAACCTCTTTGCTTGACATGTAAGGAAGTTACTGTTTATAACCCCAAGTGGGAATTCCCAATCTGTTTTGGGGTACCAAAAACTGAGCTGCTATGGATGGACTCAGAAAAAGGCAGGGGGTGGGTCAGCTAGCCTCTGTACTGATTGTAATCTGCAGTGTAAAACCCAAACTCTAATTGGGATTTTAATTCCATATTAAATTTCCCCTCCCTCTTTTCCCTGAGGGCTTGTTTTGTCAAGAAATTTCTGCCACTCCACAACAAGGTTTACCACCAGGAGAACATTTTGTAGTTAAAAAAAATACCAACCCCTCCTCCCCTTCTGCAGCTGGTAGGAGGGAGAAAGCTAAATTGAATTATCTTATTATCTTCTCCCAGCTGGTAAGGGTAAGGAGTGTTGTGGGGGAGTAGGATAAAATAAGTGATGGGGCATAGGGGAGCCCATTTTATTGCTCTCCAGGGAACTTTACCAATAACTCATGGATGAACTCTGACAGGTTTTCAAGGTTTTTCTGCCTCCCTCTCCTCTCCCTCCATCCTTCCCCAATGTTATCCAGTTCTCTAAGAAGGACCAAGCTCTGTAGGCAGAACATGGGGAAAGGGAAAGTAATTTTTAAGTATTTGAAGTGACTCAGATACACTGGGAGACATATATAAGGACATTTTGCAGATAATTCTACATTCTGTCCTTTAAAAGATATATCTAGGCTGGTGTTTGTCACAAAACATACTTTTGTAGTATTCTTGCTGATTTCAGTACAGAGGTGGAAAGGGGAGTGGATAGTGAAAACTACATGTTGGAAAATATGGTTTGGGATGGAAAATGAAAGAAGACAAAAGCTCTCTGCAGAAGCCTCAATTCTGTATGTCAGTCAAGTTTTCGTAAAAAATAGAGCAGTAAGGTACTCACTGAATGATATTTCAAAAAATGATATTGATTATTTCTTAACAGATAGAGAATGAATGGCTCCAGCTGCATCAGTCATTTCAGAATCAACTCTCTCTATGCAGATTATTGACCAATTAGTTTAAGGGTCCATGTCAAGGCCAAATTAGATTTTTTTAAAAGGGGTAAAAATAAGAAGATACTGCATGGGATTATAGTAGCTTCAAATACCCCCCCCCCTTTTTTTAAAGCTTTCAATGCTGACAAATGGGAAATGGACAAAAGTGAAGATGTTGACGCTATCATCATTTCTTTTTCAAATTTAATTAATGCAAGCGTCACTACTACAGTGAGGAGCTTTGCAGATGACATTGTGCTAATTATACCAAGACCCGAAATACCATAGGGCCTTCTCAGTGACATTTGTCAACAATGTCAACAAGCATTTATTAAGTACTTACTAAGTTCCAGGCACTGTGCTAAGTGCTGGGAATATAAATACAAGCAGAAAGAATGAGGGGAGGGGGAAGGCCGGGAGAGAACACTGGATGGAGAATTGAATAGGAAAAGAAGAGCAGGCTGCTTACATTTGGGAAACTTTATAATGCTTTTATCGATCACAGACTGCTCCCTGACATAAAGGCCATCTTTTCGACATCAATATTTTCCTTCTGATGCCAAATGACTACTAACAATGTAACACTGCAAGCTCAGAAAAAATCAAAATGGGAAGCACCCCAAAGAAATATAAGTACTGGCTGAAAGTGAGCAGTAACATATTAACAGTGATTTTGGGTCCAAAGTGTCCAGTTAGGGAAATCTATAAATAAGGAGGTGAGCTGGTCATGTAACAAGAGTGAGAGATAACAGACATCCTGAGTCCTATAGCTGGTAACTATTAAAAAGACCTAAAGAAAGACATCCAGTATGCTGCGTAGATGCTCTATGGAGAATTATTGAAAGACATGAACAAGAATCAGGAGGTGATGGCACAGTGGATAAAGCTCCGGCCTTGGAGTCAGGAGGACCTGAGTTCAAATCCGACCTCAGACATTTGACACTTACTAGCTGTGTGACCCTGAGCAAGTCACTTAACTCCAATTGCCTCACCAAAAAAAACCCCCAAAAACAAGAATCAGGAGGTGTTGAATGAGATCTGCAGCGGTGGAGGATGCCCACACTAATAAGAGAAGATTCAAAAAAGTGTATTTCTGAAAATATGGGTAATAATGCTCTCCGACACTGCTTATTCTCCTTTAGCTGCATATGAGAGACAGTCTTGGACAATGATCTCAGCTTTTCCTCGTTCTTCTTAATGAAGAAGTTGGCATTGGTGTTGGCAACTGTCAGACTGTCACTGGAGACAAACTTTCCCCTAACTGCTCAGGCACTACCGGTAAGAGAAGTATTAAGTCATAGGCTCCTATATTTATGGATTTTAGAAGGAACCTCAGAAGCCACTAACCCAGTCCCTTTACCTTGCAAATGATGAAACTGAGGCACAGGAAGGACTTGTATTGTTTCTAGAACACGTGATATAAGAAAAATTTGACACATATCTGTGTAATTTAGGTAGAATGGCCAACCCAACATGAACATTCCAGAAAAAAGGAAGACTTAAAAGAGTCCAGATTGCCTGTAATATTATTTTCTACATTGATTAAATAAACCAAATAGATTTCTATGTACATTTCTATATAAATCAATCATTTTATACAAGTCAGACATAGATCTTTCAGGTCCTTATTTTCAAGGAAACTATTAATACACAATTGTAGGAATTCGTTGAGATGGTATTTATGTAACCTGGGAATTTTATACCCCAGTAGGCAGTAATTTACTGCTTGTGGTAATCTGGCTACACTATTAGTAACGATGGTCCACATTGTGTTGGACAGATGGACATTTGCCTTTGCATTTTGGGGCTTACTTCCTGACAAGGAAAATAGGATATGTGTATACACAACTTTCCTCCCTGTTGGGACCTGTGCTGCAAGAAAACATCTTGATGCATCAGGTAGACTGGATCTTCATAGCCTGATGGCCCTGGTGAAGATTCTCCTTCAGCGTCACTCATTTTGGAGCTTGGGCCACCTGAGGCAAAGTCGCTGAATCACCAAAGTTTGTCTTCAGCTTCTTTTTTCTCAAAGCACTCGTTCTAACCCCTCACTTCACCACTTCCAGTCAGCATTCCCTTCTTCTCCGCCCCCCCCCCCCCCAGAGATCCAAGAGCTACCATTTGCCTTAATCTATATTAAAATTCAACTCTACTTCTTATTCCTTCAGGGCTTTTTTCTTTGTTTTTATGATGTGGGTGCTAATGCTTACCCATTGTTGCCCTTATCCTCATTCATATAATGCTTTAATCTTTGTGAAACACTTTACAGATTTTTCTAGAGGCTTCCAGGAGGTAATAATTTTGTTCAAAAGAATTAATCTGATGGTGTTTTGCCCAACAACAGGAAGAAAATATGGAGGTAGGCCCCTCCCATCAGATCATCCAGGCAGTCATCTATCCATACTCCAACTATGACTAGAGTTGTCTATAACACTTGATTTATATTCTCTTTTTTCCCTCATTTTATTGGACCATTACATTGCGTATCCTGGAGCTGTACTGATTTGGAAAAACCTGAGGTTTTGATGATATCTCCTCTGACATTATTTTATTAGATGTTTTCTTATTACTTCTAATTACAATTGTTATGAATTTTTTTCCAGAGGCTTGTATGGTATTTTTTTTAGAGAAGTGTTAGTAAATGATACTGCACGTTTCTCTTGTGTTATAAGGTTTACATGTTCTTTCTTCACAAAAACTCATGGGGATAGACAGTGCAAGTGATATCACCATTGTACAGATGAAGAAAGAGATTATGACTTGCTCATGGTCACACAGTTATTAAATGTCAAATCCAGGTATCCTGATTTCAAGTCTAGTGCTGTTTCCATTATGTCCTCTGTATCCAAGACAAGGACATGAGGTACATTTTGTAGGGACATGTGATTATCCTCCATAGACCTCCTTTAGCAGTATAAGTATGGTCTGGAGCAGCGGCACATGCCTGCAGTTACTATTCCTGGGAAGGCTGAACTTGGTGGATACCTTGAGTTCAGGAATTTTGAGCTGCAATAAGGTCTCCTGACCATGTCCAGAACCAATATGAGTGAGGGGGAAGAGGAGAAGGGAACCAGATTAACTAAGGTAGGGAAACCCAGCACAAGTCAGAAATGGAGTGGGTTAAGGCTTTTGTGCTGATCAGCAGTGGGTATCAGGGCTATGTGAATGGCCCTTCACTTCTACTTAATATCCAGGGAACTAGGGAGACCTAGTCTCAAAAAAAGAAAGAAAAGAAGAAAAGAAGGAAGAGAGAGAGAGAGATACCACAGCCATCCCTCATTTCTCTTAGACAACTAATTAAGGAATCTTTTGTCATTCAGTCGTTTTTCAGTAATGTCTAATTCTTTGTGACCCCATTTGGGGTTTTTGCAGCAAAGATACTAGAGTGGTTTGCCATTTCCTTCTCCAGCTCATTTTACAGATGAGGAACTGAGGCAAACAGGGTAAAGTGACTTGCCCAGAGTCACACAGCTAGTAAGTGACTGAGGTCATATTTGAAGTCAGGAAAACTATCCTATCTATTCACTGCACCACCTAGCTCTCCCTATTAAGGAGTCTAATCTCTGTCAATTTACCTAAACACTTCTTAAGCTTAATATTTTCAGGCATATAGCAAGTTGGACAGGAGGAAATATTAAGTTCTATAAGGAACCATCTACTTTGGTAAAGTTCAGTAAAATTTACTACCTACTTCAAAAAATAGTATTTCATTTGATTAAAAAATTTCCTCTTCTAAACTCTGTTTGGATCTAACAGTCCAGAATATGAAGAAGATGTGCAGATTTAACCCATTCTGTCAGCATCTATCAGACAGGTTGAGTTGCTGGGGATATTGGAGATCCCATACCCTGGTACTTGTTCCTGTTACAGAAGGAAGTTTATAAAGAGCTTCCTGGTTGAAACAAAAGCTTGCCTTAGTATCATGGTGTCCCCATTGCTGGTGCCATTGAAATGTACCCCTCGCCATCCTAGTCCCTTCATTTCCTATGGATTTATTCTTTGGTTTTTTTTTCAAATACATATTTATTGACATCATTTGTTTTCTACATCACCAGAATTTCTCCCAGTATCCCTCTCCTTCAGAGAGCCATGCTAGATAACAAATAAAATTTTAAAAAAAAGAGAAAGAAGAAAAAAATCAACAAAACTGATTGATAATCTAGAAAGTCTGAAAATACATGCAACGTTCTATACCCACGAACCTTCCACCATTACAAAGAAGAAGGGTGTGTCTTTTCATTTTTCTTCTTTGAGGCTATACTTGTTCTTTGTAATTTTTCAACATTACTTTTTTAAAAATTCAATTTTTTGGGGTTACATTTTAAGTTCCGAACTGTCTCCTTCTCTCCCTCCCTTTCCCACACTAGGGAATGCCTTCATTTGATGCAAATTTATAAATATATGTAAAACCAAACTATACATGCTTCTATTTATCAGTTCTTTTTCTGTAGGTAAAGAGTATCTTCCTTCATGGTCCTTTAATTTGAGCATTTATAGTACTCAGAATAACTTGATTGTTCACAATTATTTTTCGAACAACATTGCTGTTATAGTATACAGCATTCTCTTGGTTCTGCTCTCACTATTTCAAGCAAGTCTTTGTATATTTTTCTAAAATCAACCAGCTTATCATTTCTTACAGCACAGTAGTATTCCATCACAATCATAGACCACAACTTTAGTCATTCCTCAGTTGATGATCCCCTCAATTTTCAGTTCTTTGCCATCACAAAGAGAACTTTTGATTGTTTTATGGTGGTTGGTGTTTCCATTCATTGTTCCAACAATTCTAGCAATTGTCATTATTATTGTTTCCTTGGTTCTGTTTACTTCACTGCATCAGTTCATGTAGATCTTTTCATGCTTTCCTGTATTCACCATTTGTTTTTTCTTACAGCACATTAATACTCCATTATAATCATGTACTACATTTATTTAGTCCAGGGATGGGGAACCTGCAGCCTCAAGGCCACATGTGGCCCTCTAGGTCCTCAAGTGCAACCCTTTGACTGTATCCAAACTTCACAGAACAAATCCCCATAATAAAAGGATTTGTTCTGTAAGACTTGGAGTCAAAAGGCCGCACTTGAGGACCTAGAGGGCCACATGTAGCCTCAAGGCCACAGTTTCCCCACCCCTGGTTTAGTCATTCTCCCATCTGTGTGCATCTAATTTATTTCCAATTCTTTGCTACTATAAAAAAGTACTGTTATAAATATTTTGTTGTATATGGTGACTTTCTTCTTATCCATGATCTGCTTAGAGTATAAACCTACTGTGTGGATTCCTTGGTTCTTAACTCCATCCTATGGCACTTGTTCACAGTTGCTCTGAACTGTTAACCTGATTCTAGAACCCTTACCTCCCCCTTCACTGTCAAGTTCTTGTTATTCCACCCAGTTCTTGTGCCTCACTGCTACCTACCTGTTCCCAGTTTTATATTTGATTTATTTATATTTGAAAATACACTTAAACTTCCTACTAAACCTGATAGAAAATTGTTTGTGATTTACCATGGAGGCTACATATTAAATAAAAAACTAATGTACCCCATGTTATAACTATATTATCAAAAGTATGAAACGTTTTCACATTCTTCTAAGAATTCCTCTGCTACTAAGAATGGTGCCATTCTCGAAATAGGAATCCTTGTCAAGGCAGCTAAAGAAAAAGCACAAATTTGTTTAATTGAAGCCTCAATAATCTGTAATAATGCAATCATCAGGAATGCCAGTCTACCCTCCCTTCCCAACCTCATATTGATTTTGCCTTTTTCAAGTTTGAGGTTTCTTCAGGATGATGTTAACTCAGCCTAGAGATTCAGCCAGTCCAGCTATTTACCAGTCTTGACTCACTTTCCTGCATCCTTAATCCAACATCCTCCACAATATTGGCCTTGAAAGTATAGTGATGTTTTAGTCAGGTCTCAAGCAGGAGGCATCATAGACCTCCAGCTCCTCAGGACCAAACTTTGCTGATGGTAGTGCAGCATACTCTGGTCCAGAATCCTCAGGAGGAAGGACTGTAGCGGTAGATAGCTTCCTTGCTGTATGTTTTCCCTCCCCATTTTTATACTTCCTCTATTTAAATGATTTGATCGTAGGTTGAGCTACAGGGGTTCCTGAACAAGTACTGGCTTGGTTCCTTTATCACATCTTCCAGGCCTATCTATCAGAACACATGGCTCGTCCTCATGTTGAACTTTTGCAGTGGGGCCTCTCTTGGCCTAGGTCTCCTCACCACTGGAGACTAACAACCTTATTTGGGGCATTAAAGACCCTTATCACAGGGTACATAAATAAGAACTACAAAGATGAAGTGTCTCTTCAGGCACTGAAACAAGTTAAGAACCCCAGAGCTTGTAGAAGTCTGCTACTGGGTGGGTGGCCTGCAGCAGTGGAATGAGACAATGCCACACTTTCCTTTTTGACTTTATCTGAACTCACTCTTTTAAGGTGAGTTCACCCAGAGAGTTTTTGATTTCTGATTTGAAGCTGACTAGCATTTGACCTAATACAGGACTGTTACTGGTACATTCCTGCCTCCTACCTTGTTATGGTGTTTCCTTCCTCCTGGGGAAATGATCCCCATGTAGGTATGGTTCTCATTGCCTCTAAGGCCTCCTGGTCTCCTTCAATTTTTTGAACAGTTCAGTTCTGGTGAAGGCATTAATGGTGCCACTCTGTCATCCACCCTAGAAACCCTCTAAGGTAGGGGTTCTTAACCTTTTTTGTGTCATGGACCTCTTTGGCAGTCTGGTAAAGCCTGTAAACCCCTTCTCAGAATAACATTTAAAAATGTATAAAATATAGTAGATAGGATTACAAAGGAAATCAATGTAAATAAAATTCTCAAAACTTAAAAAAACCCGTAAAATCAAGTGATTTTGATTCCAGTAAGGTCCAGCATAAGATAGTCCATCAATCAACATGATTTTATCATGCTCTTACTATATTCTAGGCACTGTGCTAAGTGCTAGGATAATAGGTAAGATTGTTCAGACAGGTAAGTGGATGGTATCAAAGAAGTCTGGACCCTCATTAATTTCTATGCAACTTACAGGAACATGTCTCATGTCATACTACACATTGCTATACTACCAAAGAAGAAAGACCACTTCCTATAGATCTTGGCTACTCAAGCATCCTTTGAAAGCAACCTTTGCCTACACACCTCATTAGAAAGGAGGCAACTGGGCAGTGCAGTGGATAGAGTGCTGGGCCTGGAGTCAGAAAGACTCATCTTCCTGAGTTCAAATCTGGCCTCAGATGCTCACTAGTTGTGTGACCCTGGGCAAGTCACTTCACCTTGTTTGCCTCAGTTTTCTCATCTATAAAATGAGCTGGAGAAGGAAATGGCAAATCACTCCAGTATTTTTGTCAAGAAAATCCCAAATAGGGTCACAGAGTCAGACATACCTGAACAACAACTAAATAACACCAATATGCCTCCTCCCATACCATCAGAGCCATCCATCCGATTTCTCGTATGTGCCTTTGTCACAGCAGGCTCTAGAAAATCACAACTTTGACTTCTAGGACTGGGAGCTTTATATACTTAAAGATAGACCTTGATACCTGTTGCACATTTAATCTATGAAGTAAGTAAAGGCTCATTAGGCCTGCTGGGTATTGCTTTTTCCCTCTGCTTTCATTCTGTAGTCACTTACAATGAAAGGACCAGAAATAACATGACATGAGACTCTATGGGTATGGCCCATTCCTGCTCCCAGTGATTAATATCAGGATTGACACATTGATTAGAACCCATTGTGGCACAATGGGGGGAAAAAAAGATTGGCTTGGTAGTCAGAGATCCTGGGGTTCAATTTTTCTTCCAAATTGTGTGATATTTTTCAAATTACTTTGCCTCTCAGGGCCTATGTAAAATCAGAGTTGGAATAGATGATCTTCAAGGACCCTTCTCACTCTAAACCCCTGATCTCATTTTTCCAAACTTGTTGTTTTGTTGTTGAGTTGTTTCAGTTGTATCCAACTCTTTGCGACCCCATTTGGGGTTTTCTTGGCAAAGATACTGAAGTGGTTGGCCATTTGCTTCTCTGGCTCATTTTACAGATGAGGAAACTGAGGCAAACAGGGTTACGTGACTTGCTCAGGGTCACACAGCTAGTGAGTGTCTGAAGCCGTATTTGAACTCACAAAAATGATTCTTTCTGACTCCAGGCTCAGCTTTCCCACTTAAGGAGGCCTGATTTTTTTAGTCCACTCTTATGGGAAAGTCTTTGCATTTACCTGGTCACTTTAGCTACTCCTTATTGGTCCTGTTGCTCCTTGGTGGATTTCACTAGACCTAGGTCCCTCTCTTTTAAAAAAAAATTTTATTTTTAATTTCTGGATGAAAACAGGCATTTCCATAACATAGTATAATAAAAAAGATGATTGCACATGAGACTGCAAACTTATTATGTACAACTTGCTATTCCCTTTAAATATATAATAAAGTTATCACATAAATATCTTTTTTTTCCTTTTTTTCCTTCCCCTCTCACCCAGTCCTAGAGATGGCTACCATTAGACACAAATGTGTATGTGAGTGTGTGTGTATGTGTGTGTGTGTGTGTGTGTGTGATTCTGTTCATAATTCTATTTATCAGTTCTTTCCCTGGATGCAGATAGTATCTTCCTTCATCTGTCCTTTGTAGTTAATTTGGGTATTTACAATAGTCAAAATGACTTAGTCCCTCAAAGTCATTCTTAAAACAATATTGCTGTTACGGTATTCTCTTGGTTCTGCTCTAGTTCTCTCTGGAGACATGGGAAACAGAATTGTATTCAGTATTCCTTGCAAGAGCACACCAAGCTTTAACACAGGGAAAGGATGATACTTTAAAAGAAAATTTCAAAACCCTTTCTTATGAGGCAATTTACCTTAGATCCCTTTCCAGGATTGTAACTGATCGTTCAGAGACCATTTTTATAGCATAACTTGGGTTATTTTCCTTTAAATACATTGCTTTATACCTGCTTTCATTGAAGTTCATTTGTCATAACTGCGGCTCAGTCATCATTGTGATATCCCAGACTGATGATGGCCAAAACCCAAAAACAAGACAGATCTGCGGTGGTGCCAAAGGGAAAACCATGCACCAGGCAAAGAAAGCATCCAGATAATGAGTAGTCAATATCAGGGAAGTCAAAGAATTGGTAAAAAATGATAACTGTCAAAACAGGTGGGCAGAGCACGGTATCAAGGTAGCTGGTAGCTGACAATAGATGGAGGTACAGGAAGATGGACATTTGCCAGTTGGAAAGCCTAAAACAGGTAGCAGAACCCAGCGATGAAGAAGAAGAAAAGGAGGAGGAGGAAGAGAAGAAGAAACTACTTCTACTTCTACTGCTACTCCTAGAACTCCTACTATTCCCACTCTTCCTCCTCCTCCTCCTCCTCCTACTCCTCCTACTCCTACTCCTACTACTAGGTTTCAAGGTGGGGAAGCAGACAAAACAAGAATGGAGACAGAGAACCAAAGCAATCACCCCAATACAGTGAGAAAACAGACATAGTGACTAAAATCAGCAAACAAAGCACAAGGTAGGCCATGGGGGAACAAGGAAACAGGCCAAAGATCAAATTTGGAGACCAAGGCCAGAACAGGACCAGAAATACAGCTTCCTTGATATAGAACTGGTGAGATACTGACCCAGTGTGGGTCAGTGAATAGAGCACTGGGCCTGGAGTCAGGAAGACAGCTCCGTGAGTTCAAATCCTTACTAACTGTGTGATCCTGGGCCAATCACTTTACCCTTTTTGCCTCAGTTTCCTCATCTGTAAAATGAGCTGGAGAAGGAAATGGCAAAATACTTCAGTATCTTTGCCAAGAAAACTTCAAATGAAGTCATGAAGAATCAGACATGACTGAAAACAACTTATAAAACAAAATAAAAAAACCGTACTGACCAAGGGACAAGATTGATCCCAGAGTTTGAAGCTACAGTTGCAAAGACGAAGGAGGTGCAGGGTCAGGGAGCTATGCAGATCATCCCACCAGCTAACAATTTTCTGCCCACTTATGAACTCTGTGAAATTTTCCTCTAGTTTATACTTGTCAATTTGGCATTTTGCTACACAGAAATGCTTAGTGTCATCTGCAAACCTGGAGATTCCATTGCACAAAGAATTTTAGAAAATAATTAACCTGAAAGAACTATTCCTAGAAAAAAATGCCTTCTTAAAAAAGTTGACTCTTTAGACATTTTTATAGAAGGAAACAGATACCCCATGATTACTTATTATAGAAAAAGCATAAAATAGAATCTTTTATATTCATGAATTGAAAAACCAGTTTTTGCATCAAAATCTAGGTATACTGAAAATGCCTGGACTACTCATGATTTTCCCCTTACTTATGGTGACTTGAATAGCAGAAATGAAAGAACAGTAAACCAGAGTGATGGGAAATGGTACTAAAAGTGCATTGACAACATCTATAAACCATCAGGTTTTAACTATGTCCTGCTTCATTTACATTTTATTGACTCGGGCTGAATCGAATATGTTTTCATGAATTGGTTTTAACCGGTGCTGATCTCTCCAGCAAACATTTATGTCACTGGCAAATGTCCCTCAACAGAGACACTTGTTTCAATGATTATGGCAAAACACTCATTTGCTTTGAGGCCAGTGGTGACTACTCCAGACTACTTGCAAACATTTCCCCAGGCTAGCTGCTATTTACTAACGGCTGGGGGGTGGGGGTGGGGGAACATTTGCAGAAAGACAGTAGTGTTTCCAGAGAGCCATAAGCAAGGCGACTGACTGACTGCCCAGGATGCAAAGCTGTGGTGAGAGGGAGGGGAACAGAAAATGACAGTAATTTCAAGGCATTGGAACTTAGCAGGGGCAGCAGTAGCAGCTTAAGATCTGGAAAACAACAAAGATGTGCTTTGGGGAAGAGGCCCAGAGCTCAGAGGGGAAGATGATAAAAAACTGGACTGTGCCACAGGCAAAATCAGCTAGAGCTACCTCTGCAAAAGCAAATGTATAGTGGGGGCAGTGCAGATGTTAGAAACCATTGACTTGCTCACAAGATGCCTATGTGAGACCTACCTATTCTTCAGAAGTAGTTCACACACATTCTCGAAGTTCTTTACTTGACAACTGAAAACATTATTCAAATGTGTTTAATTTCCAGGTTGCACATTTTCATGAAGACTTCACTGCCTCTACTTCAGCTCACAATGATCTGACCCTTCGTTGAATTATTGTAGCACTTTCAATCTTAACCAGACTATTATTAATAAATAATTCAAAATAAATCCAGGGTGTCCAAAAATCATAGTGCAATTTAAAGCTAATAGCGTAAAGCTATTAAACCCTAGAATTGCACCAAGACTTTTGGGACATGATATAGGTATCCAGGAAGGAAGGAGGGAAAGAGGGAGAGTAAGGAGGGAGGAAAGGAAGAAAGGAAGGAAGAAGGGAGGGAGGAAGAAAGAAAGGAAAAAAGGAAGGAAATAAGTAAAAAAGGAAGGAAGCATTTATTAAGGGCCTACTATGTGCCCAGCACTGTGATAAATGCTTACAAATACTATCTGCTCCTATGCTTTATTATGGGGCAGTGAGGTAGTGAGGTGGATAGAGCCCTGGGCCTAGACTCAGGAGAAACCATCCCTTTTCACTTTATCCTAGAGTGTACATATATTCTCTGTTACATCCAAATTAGATTACTGGTTATTTCCAAGTCTTGACCTTTTGTCTCTCACCTCCACCTGCTCTCACCTCCATCATCTCCACTTTTCAGGCTGCTCTTCTTCTTTCTATATGCAGTTCAGGGGGCCCCTCTCCCCTGAAACCTTCTCAGATCACTCTAGCTAAAAGCCTTCTCTCCTTCCTGATGACTTTTTTTTTATAGGCAATTGGGGTTAAGTGACTTGCCCAGGGTCACACAGCTATTCGCCACCTAGCTGCCCTACCTCCTCATGACTTCTTGCAGTCAGTCCTTTTGCTGAATGTCTCCTTTTCTCCTATCACACTGGATCTTACAAATCTCTGTGGGTGTGGGTGTGGGTGTGGGTGTGTGCATGTGCACACACCCACACATACACACATGTGCCCTATTCCAACCCAATAGACATTGTAGGTAATCTTTGTTCCCCTTAGTAGGCTGCATGGTACCTTGCCCATAGTAGACTCTTAATAAGTATTTGCTAAATAGAAATGAAAAAACTAAGAGCTGTTTTTGACCTGAGTTCTCTCTACAGGTCCCCAGGAGAGCTCCAGTGAACTCATAGATGGTTTTACTTTAGTATTTTTATCTTTTAATAGTCACTTTTCTGGGGTTTTTTCTCCCATCTCCAAAAGATTGACTATTATACCGAGTTGTGGGAAAACTACTGTCCTTTAGAGAGTATTTGTCAAATGAAAAGAATAAAGTGATTCACTGTAACTCCTTAATGCAAGGCACAAAAATCTAGAGACCGAACTCTTTCCTTATAGAATCCTCCAGAAACAAATGGGCATAGAAATTGACCAATATTCTCCTATTGATTGTCAAAAGGAAGACTACGATTTCTGTATTTATAAATCACATTACAATGTGTAAATAATATTATTTTAAGACTTATGTTCAGGACACTTAGTCACAAAAAAGGCTGCTTCCCAGAAATTCATGTTTTGTCTTTTTTTTTTTAATAGATGCTGAATGCTATTGCTGTAGATAATAAACTAAGTTATAATTAGGGTTCTATCAGCTTTTGGATATTTTCCATTTTCTTCAAATAAACCTTTTTGAAGCAAAAATAATCTGGCCCAGGGTTTCCCCTGAATGTTGGTATACAAAATAGCAGAATGCCAAAGAATTTAAAAGAATTCATTCAGGACTTTCCTACAAGCAGGGCTTTTATTAAGACTTGACCAGCTAGGTTCAAGCCTTGTCAGGGACACAATGACACCCAACTGTAAGAAAATTTGCAGTTTAATGAATAAGCAACTTGAGAATGTAAATACAGGTCCTAGGCCACAGGTTGACTAGGGAGCATGATTCAGTCAGTGGTATGGTACATGCCTCCCTTCACCTTAGCCTGTGGGGAAGAAGGCATAGAGCCAGAAACTGTCTTCACCTGACTACCATCCGTCACTAACCAAGGGATTTCACTGTTAACGCTTTTCCACTACTCTTCCACCTCTATTGGTGATTTCAAGGTTTCGATGAAATTAAATGTAGTTTGTCCCCACAGGGAGACTTTCAATGGGACTTTATTGGAGCAATCCTATGTGAACAAACACACACTGAAAGCATTAGTCACTACCCAAATGATTCTTAGCTGAATACATGGATATAAAAGGATAGTTTTTCTAGGGTGTAGTAAGAGTGATAGGACTGCAAAATCTAGCTTGGGGTACTGGAATTAAAATTTATACCACTCACTGCATATGTAATTCCCCAAGAGGTTTCTTTCACATACCCCTCCACTATTCCAAGACATAAAAAACATATAACCTGGTAGTGGTATTGTTATTCCTAAGCAAAATTGTGAAGAGGATGAAATTTATTTTCAATGCATCTTTTTCATCTCCCCTTTATTTAAGTGCATTATCCTTCTGTGTTTGCTATTGATTACTTATTAGATGTCTTCAGAATACTCAGCAGAGAGTTGTAATATCCAGACCAAAATTTCAGTGTCACAAGGTTCTTCCTGGGCTACTGAGATAATTTACATCCTTGATTTAGACCCAGAGTAATGTTTTGGTAGAAGTTACAGTGTGACCTCTACTGAAGAAGCAGCTATGAGACGTGGAATGAGCCCTGAATTTAGAGTCCTACAGTGTAGGTGTGAATCCTGGCCCTGCTATTTCCTGCCTCTTGGACCTTAGAAAGTCACCTCACTAAGTCTCAGACCCCAGGCCTCATTTTCCTCATTTGTAAAATGAGGGGGTTGGGCTAAATAGCTATCTAATCTCTTTCGGTTTTAGACCCGTGATCTGGAATAACACATCATAATCCGAAATGGACCAAACGCAGACAGCCTTCAGCAATATTTACACAAAGTCAAACATTTGGGTGAAAAGTGAAAAACACATTCATCCAGCTGTTTCCAAACAGCTACATGTCTGGCGTAATGCACGTTCATCCCTTGGCCAATTTTCCACTTTTTATACAGATGTTAAAGCATCAGGGGAATCAGGTGGTGTGAGACCACCACTGTGCAGTAGGGATGCATAAGGTTTATTTCTGGGGTCTGTCATTACTTGACCTTAAACAAAAGTATGCTTTCTTTCTCACCTTTTTGTGTATCGGAAACATGCACTGAAGTCTGTGGCTAAATCAAACAAGAGGCCAAACTTCTAGACCTTCAGCAGTTTCTGGAAGACACTTGGTAGTTGTGCTTGTCCTGAACATTTTTCTTTTTTCCTTTTGGAAGTTTAAGCATTATGTAGACACAGGGCAGTAGTGATCAACAGTCCTATCATAATAATATCAGTTTCATTACTCTGATCAGTTCTTCAATGAAATGGAGGCCTAGTGTCACAGAACTTATTAATAAACGATCAGTTATTTATTAATAAAGAACCATCCATCACGGTGTCTTGAAAGGGCAATGCTTTGGGAGTCCTGGAAACTAAGGTCCTAATTGTGCTAGCTAGACTAATTTTCTCTCTTTTTAAAATGTTTTAGGCAAACTTTTAAAGCACATTTGCTAATAAATCCCCCATCTACAATCTTCACACATAACAAAGAAAAACAGTTAAGCAAAACCAACTGACACTGTGACCACATCTGACAGTACGATCGTTTGAACCCACAGTCCGGCCCACTCTCTCAAAAGAAGGGAAGTGTGTTTCATAGATTGTAGATTTAGAACAATAAGAGGACTTAATAGGAAGCATTTGTAGAAGTGCATTAAGGTCTGCAAAGTTACTTATGCTATCTTATTTGTTCTTTACAACAACTCTCTGAGGTAAGTGTTATTAGTATCCCCATTCTCCAGATGAGAAAACGGAGGCTAGGAGAGGTTAAATAATTTACACGGGGTCACACAGCTATTTTAATATAGGATCTGACCTTGGAGTCTTCTGGATTCTTAAGTCTTGCCCTTTATTCACTAAGACATCATCTAGAGGCCTCCAAAATCAGACCTTAGGAATCATTTCTTGTAACTTCCTCATGTTTCAAAAGAGAAAACTGAGGCCGAGATAGATTAAATAATTTGCCCAAGGTCAGCCAGGTAGGAAGAAAAAGAGCTGAGCTCTGAATTGTAATTATAGGACCCCAAAGTCAGTACCATTTCCCCTATATCCTGTTGCCTATCACACACCATTCCTCTGAAACCGCTATTGGTCACTCACTGCATTTTGTATGAACTCAGATGACTTTCAGCGTTGTTTTTATTTGCATGCAGTCATTATTTTGTACAGCGTTCTGCTTTTCTTCCCTCTTCATCCAGCTAGATTATTTTCCACTATGTCGGCTGACCCACAGTTTCTTTTACTAAATATAACGATGCATGTTTTGGCCAGCCTGGGTTCATCTGCAGAATATTAGAATCAGAATAGAATGGCATGACATTGTGGAGAGAAGATTAAAGTAAGAGAGAGGAAACCTGACTGCTAGGGCTGACTTTGGCACTAGCTAGTGGTGAGAACTGAAAGAAGGCACTTAAAACTTCTGAACCTCCTCAGTCTCATCTACAAAATAAGGAGGGTGGACTAAATGATGTCCAAGAGACCTCGCAGTGCTAAAATGCTCTTATTCTTCTGGAATACAGTTTCTTGTAATTGTCACAATATGCCCTACAAATAGTTCCCACCTTTACGTTGGATTGCTACTCTCAGGGGCCCAATTGAATACCTTCACACAAGTTCAGTAGACCGATGGAAGCAAATTCAAATAGAAACAAGGGCCATCCCTGCAGGCTGTATATTGACTTAGTCTTAACATGTAATGTTATCTATGTTTTATTGTATTTTTATTTATTTTGTTAAATATTTTCTAATTACATTTTAATCTGGTAGGACATTATGTGGGTGTTAGACATCTTGCCAGTAGACAGAAGTTATATCCCAAAATAATCCGTTTTCTTGTTACAATGTGTTATGACCTTCTAAAAAATCATCTTTTGAAGTTAGACATAGAAGAGTCAATCCTGGCTCTGAAAAAAGAAATAGAATACTGATTAGAGGATCATAGATCTAAACCTGGAAAAAACCTCAAAGGCTATGGAGTCTAACCCATCCGTTTTAAAGATTTGGAAATGCAGCCCAGGGAGGTTAAGTGATTTGCTCAATAATATCATGCAGATCACAAGGATTAGAGGCAAGATTTGAAACTAGATCCACTTATTCCAGAGCTAGTGTTCTTTCTATGTGATTAGAGGAAAAAGAAAACCTAGTCTATCGATGCAATGAAAATAATTCTCAGTTATTTCTATTCAGAAAATCACTTTATGGGTTCTTACTGTAATGGACATAATACTATATGCCAATTTTTTATCATATTATATACCTATTTTTCACCATTACAGATAAATTCCTCTGTGTGACAAGTATTCTTCCATTTACTACCTCAATATCTAAAGTGCTGTCTTTTTCATTTTTGGGTAATTGCTATTAAGCAAGCAATAAAGTAAATATATTTTAATAAACATGAATATAATATACAAATATATAATAATATATAAACATAATACACAAATATAATTATTTATTGATATAAATATGATATGTGCATATAAATATGATTAAATATCTATTTCTTATTTATTTGGATATTAAACATATATTAAACATATCAAGCATATTAAACAGCTGTTTCTTTTTTCTAATGGTATTTTCCCAATGGGGGTAGTTAGGTGGCATAATAGATGAAGCGCTGGGCCTAGAGTCAGGAAGACCTGAGTTCATAACTGGCCTCAACAGTGTGACCCTGGACAAGTCACTTAACTTTGTTTGCCTTAGTTCCCTCATCTATAAAATGAGCTGAAAAAGGAAATGGCAAACCACTCCAATATCTTTGCCAAGAAAGCCCCAAATGGTCACAAAGAGTTGGACACAACTAAAATGACTAAATAACAACAACAACAAAATTTTACTAACAGCATTGTCGTTCATTTACTTTTTGCAAGGTAGGTAATAAATAAACAACGGGGTAAGAGAAATTGGGTGATTTAATGACCTGTGTAGTCTAGTAGTTATGTAATTAGTGCTGTTAACTACAAATATCACATGGTAATTTGTTACTATAATTGTTATTTGGATTTTTGTTTGATAACTGGGCCTATTTGAATGAAAAGGGAGTGGCTTTGGGGGGGTCCAAGAATGTTACATGAAAATCATTTTGTTTTTTGTTTTTGTTTTTGTTTTTTAGCTATAGTAGATAGTGAATTAGACCTGGGTTCAAATACCGTTTCATGCACTTACTGGCTCTGTAGCCATGGGCAAGGCCTCGGAGTTCTCTTATGGAGATAATACCTAGAGTAACTGCCTTATTGTAAGGTTCAAAAGAGAATGTATGTGTCAGTCCCCTAGCATTTGTTGAACAGTAGGGCAAAAGTGATATCATCTCTGATCTCAAGGAACTTACATAAGGGCAGGAGAGCAGGAGAGATAATATGTGCATATATAGCTATATTTAAAAGAGACACAAAGTAACCTTAAATGGGAAGGTGTCAATAGCTGGAGGACCAGAAAAGGTCTCCTGTAGAGGATGGTACATGAGCTGATTCTTAAGGGAAGCCGGGGATTCCAGGAATGAGGAGGCAGTGCATTTCAGGAACGGGGGACACCCCTTACAAAGGAATGGAGATGGGATGACTGGACATAGAATGAGAAGAGGGAAGTAATAGTTAAGAAGGCTGAAGAAGTAGAAACCATCCAGGTTGTAGAGAGCTTTAAATACCAAACAGAGGTATTTCTATTTTATTTTATAAGTAAAATGGAATTTAATGATTTAATTCAATGAATTTATTAAGTAGAAGATGATATGGCCACATTTGTGCTTTCAGAAAATCACTTTGGAAGATGGGTACAGAAAGAATTAGAGTGGGGTGAGATGAAAGTAGGGAGGCCAAGTAAGAGGCCATTGAAGTGGGATAGATGTGTGGTCTGGTAAGTGGTAAGTGATAAAACCCTAGCAGAGTGAGTGGAGATTGGGTTCTGGGGAAAAAAGTTTATTCAGGAAATGACATTGGTATAGAAATAACAAAATTTATCAATTAATGGGATATGTGAAATGAGTGAGAGTGAGGAGCTGAAGATGACACGAGGATAGTTAACTTGGATGACTAGAAGGATAATAGTACTCGCAACAGTAAGAGAGAAGGCCTAAAGAAATGCATAAAAAGTATAATTGTTGTTAAGGTAATGGATTCTGTTTGGGACATGTTGAATCAGAGACACCTACAGGACATCTAGCTTGAAATGTTTATTAAGCAATTTATGATGTGGGTCTCTATCAGGACAGAGACCAGGGTCAGATACATAGATTTGGAAGTCAACTGCATTTTTGTTGTTATTGTTGAATTGTTCCAGTCGTGTCCAACTAGAGTGGTTTGCCATTTCCTTCTCCAACTCCTTTTATAGATGAGGAACTGAAGCAAACAAGGTCAAGTGACTCTTCTAGGTTCACATAGTTAGTAAATGCTTGAGGCTGGATTTTAACTCAGGTCCTCTTGACTCCAGGGCTGGTGCTCTATCCACTGCTGCTGCCAGCTAACTGCCCTAGTCATCTGCATAGTGATCTGCATATGTAAGCTTTTTCCAATTTTAAAGCATTATATAAATGTCTGTTATCAAATAGATTTTCTCCATCTCTAATGTGATGGGTATATTGGTATTGCTAGGTGCCTTTGCCAACCTAGTAGCTCATTTATGTTGTCTATTAATTAGCCACTATTTCCATTAGATAGAATAGTTTATAATTCCAAGTTCACAGGAATAAAAACCACACAAACCTCAATAATTGACATTTATATAATGGTTTAAAATTTGCAAAGAGCTTTGCAAATAGTCTCTCATTTGAGCCTCACAACAGCAACCCTGTGAAGTAAATAGTCATATGGATTTGGAGTGAAAGAGCTTGTGTTCAAATACCACCCATCACTCATTGCCGTGTCATTTGGCCAAATAAGTCGCTTAACCTCTCTGGGCCTCAGTGTCCTCATCTGTAAAATAAAGAGGTTGGATTAGATGGTCTCTAAGGTCCCTTCCAGCTCTAAATTGATGATCATCCCAATTTTAGAGATGACTAAACTGAGGCAAAAAGAAGTTTAGCAACTCACCCAGGATTACAAGTTTCAGTTAAAAGACAGATTGGTACTCAGATCTGGCAATTTTACTGCTTCTCCATTCTGCCTCTCACATTATTTATGTTGACAAATAACAGATACATGGTTAAATAAAATAGCAAACCTTATACATGAAAAAAATTTCTAAATGTCCTAGAAATGATGATTTTAAGTATTTTCATAAATTATAAAACCCCATCAACTGTCTCCAGTCCCCCCCTCTTTCTTTTTCTCTCTCTCTCCTCTCTCTCTCCCCTCTCTCTCCCTCTTTTTCCCTCCCTCCCTCTCTCTCCCCCCCCTCTTTTTTTAATCTCTCTCTCTCTCCCTCTTTTTCTCTCCCTCCCTCCCTCACTTTCCTCTCTCCTCTCTTCTCTCTCTTTCTCTCACTTATAGCAACCTAGCCCCACTTCTGAATCACTTCAAGATCATAGTAATTCATAATTTGAAGATTTTGCATTGCAGGTTCTAGATTCCTTTCAGAAATTAAAAGTCCATACTCAGTCCATTCTATCACACCAGGCACCTCCTTTCTGAGGTAAGATGGAAAGAATTTTCTAACTTGGTTACACTAAAGTCAGATGGGAAGATGGGAAAAGCAGTTAATTGTTTAAACACCATTTTATAAAAAATTCTATTTAAATTAAAAAATTATTGCTCACCAAGTGTGATTTAAGGTTTTCAAAGTTCTATATGTAAGGGAAACTAGGTAGCGCAGTGGATAGAGCACCAGCTCTGAAGTCAGGAGGACCTGAGTTCAAATCCAGCCTCAGACCAAACACTTGACACTTACTAGCTGTGTGACCCTGGGCAAGTCACTTAACCCCAATTGCCTTAAAAAAGTTTTATAGATTGATATATATATATATATATATATTTATATAATTTCATTTGATCCTCAAAACAACCCTGTGAAATAGGTGCTATTATTAACCTCATTTTACAAATGAGGAAACTGAGGCCGAGAGAGCACAAGTGATTTGCCCTGGACCACAGGTCTTTCTGACTCCAAATTCAGCAATCTGCCCATTGTACCTCCAAACTGCCTCCAGTGTGTGCTCAGTATTGGACTAATGGATGTCAACATGATATTTATTGAATCTGGCAAAGTGATAATTGTTGCTGGTACTTTATGCTACTATTTCTCTCTGATGTTTTATCAAACACTTTTAAGATGCTGGAGCCCTTCATGAGGATGGTTGAATAAATAATCCATGAGGTTGAGTACAGAAGTGTTAACCCAAGTGATGAAGCCTACTAACTTACTGACCTTTGGCACACTTTAATTGCAGCAAGGACCATAGATTCTCCCCCCTAGCCTTGATTAGACTGAATTCTCAGACAAGGTGTCCTCAATTGGGACCTCATGCAGAAACATCTGAACGCTGATAGGATGTGATTATATTCATTAGTATGCCTGTGGGTGCTTCATCAAAATCAATAGCTCTGTATCTGTTTGCATCCCTATTGTCTGATACCAATCTTTTCAGGTTTTCATAGCATCATAGAATCTCAGAGTTTGAGAATTGGAAGCGACTTCTGCAGCCATCTAATCTGTGTCTGGCCCAGAGTAATAGTTAATAATACTTGTTGGGTTGGATTGGATTTGACGATACAGTTTCTGAGCAATGTTGGGCAATTATAACTATTCTTGAGAGTCAAGGAAAATATAGACTCCTTCTTCTGGCTGTAAATATAATGTATAAATCACTATACATTGTAGACAAAAAGTCAGCTCTGGCCATGGGAGTTACAAATTCTTATATGTGTGTAATCACCTCGGACATTTACCGAAACTGTCTGTTTTGGAGGCCTATACAACTCAGCCCCTCCCATTCTTGTGAATAATACATCTGCTTTATATTTAGAAGGTATTGAAATCAACTCTTGAGGATATGGAATTTTAATTTAAAAATCTCTATTAAATTGTAGATCTTTCCTACCGTCAAATGCATTTGTAACATCAAAAGGGAAATAGAAGTATTCATTCTGAGACAGATCTCATTTTTTTAATGGAGGAGGGGGATAGAGAAAAAAATTTTACTCTTGCCTGAAGACATAGAATATAGCTCTGAAAAAAATAATTGGAAAAAGACACATTTGTTACCTGGATGAAGTAATGCAATTATGGTGGGGTTCCCTAGTCTCTGACTTAGATAGATACATGAATTACAGTAGAGGACCAAGTTAATGACCACTGAGCCAAAACTCCCCATGGTGCCAGATATACTTAAGGTAAGTTAACTTTCAAGGGTACTAAGGGTACCCAGAAGCAGAGAATATCTATGAATTCTGACACCTGGGACAAACTCAGTTGGGGGTCGAGGGGGAGGGTAATAACTCTGGCTCACCTATCTTACAGTCCCAGGAGAAGATGAAGGGGTAGGAAGAAATAGGCAAGGGGGATGATATTAGGAGATTTTTTTTTCCCACAGGAAAGTGACACAATTTGCAGAGGAACTTTGAGGGTAGTGCACAAAGTCATCTGGCAGAGGACTTGAAGCACAGGAAAAATTAACCAGAAGTCCTCTGGCATACCCTCAAATGTCTGAGTCCTGAAGGCAAAACCCTATAGCTGCCCTTCTCTAGTTACAGATTGGCCCAGAAAGATGAACCACTTCTTACACCCTTAGTATTTTGACTCTAATGTTAGTCAACACACACATATTAATATATATTTACTGTGTGCTAGGCCCTGTGTGATATGCCCAAAGAGTTAATTCAGCTTATACAGAATATATTAGTTCCAGACAAGAATTGGTTCACCTTGTTCATGATAGGTTTAGGTCCAACAACTTTTCTGAGCTGACAGTTATCCCATAGTTAAATCATCTTTTTTCCAAATTACCCATTGGGTAGGTCTTGAGGAGGGTCACATGAAATGGAGAGGGGACAATCAGGAGACAGAGGGAAGGGGAATAACATTTCACTTATTTGATTAAGGTTTTTAATTTTATTCCACTCCTTAAAATGGTGGAAATCACTCCTGAATGTTTTCTAACTCTTAATGCCTTCCTTCTTACTCTCTCTTCGTCCATTTTCTTCTCTTTTCAGAGTATGTGTGAATTTTCATGTGTGTTGCAGAAGACTGGGAGAGAAGAGTAAAAGAGGCAGAAAGGAAGAGAGAAAACACCATTAGCACTTCTAATTCTGCATAAGTGAAATAGTTTATATCAATTATAATTCACAGAGAAAAAATTTAAAAATTACCCCACAGTCCCAATAATATTAATTGAATTCCTACAGTAGATTGAGTATTTTTTAAAAAGCTATCATTTTAACTAAAACAAGTTTGATTGTCTATCTCTATGTCAGTCAATTAGCATTTATTGCTTACTATGTGACGGGCACTGAGGTAAGTGCTTAGAATATAAAGGAAGACAAAAAATAGTCCATGTTCCCAAGGACCCCACAATCTAATAGTGTTATATCTCAAAGTCATTAATGATTTACAAAATATATTGTGTTTATTTCTTAAATTATTATATTGCAGTGAGATTAATGCTGTCAGAGGCCTTGCATTATCAACTTGTCTCACTGTATCTATATGTATAGTCTCAAATATTTCCTAACATCACAAAAGTCAGTCTTTAATAACAATCTCCTTGCCTTCTACCACTTCTTTCATTCACTCACTCACAGTAAATCTGTTTTTTTAACTTTGTGGTGAAATCTGGTCCTTTGGCCCATCTCTTCGGCCCTATTATGGTTTCACTTACATCCACATCCAATTGCCACGTTAATCATTCATTAATCACTATCCCATTATACTTTTCCCTCCTGTCATTCCATCCAGATCTGCTAATCCTCAGCCTCGATCACCTGATTTCTTAACTTCTGCTCTCAGGGTCCTGACCTTTATTGGAGAAAGGGCAGCCTGGCACAAGCAACGATCCAAGAGGGTGAAGCAGACCCAGTGCCACTTCAAGTCAGAGTTCACTAGGAATACCGCTTTCAGCCTCAAGTTGGGGCAATCTCAAACAGTTGCCCAAACTGGGGAAGGTAATGCAGAGAAAACATACAGTAGTGGGAGAGGGGATTTCAGTGAGTGTTGATAAAAAGATGATTTGCCTAAGCAATTTTCTTGTACAAGAGAGCATTCCTTTATGGAGATGGAATACCAGCCAGTCCCTTCCTTTTATGTGCTGTGGCTATGGGAGCTGCTGTAGCCTTCATGAGCCTCCTGAATCTAGTACTCTCCTTCTCACACTATATGCACTAGTTACTTTGACTTACTTGCTTTTCCCCTTATCTTATTTCCCATTTCTTATCTCCATACCTTTCCCTAGGTGGTCCCTTGTGTTCTTCTCTTCACTTCTGAATCCCCTAGCTCAGGGCTAGCTCAAGTGAAACTGAGGCCAATCCTGATCCTTTCTCTCTATTTGTACACCTATCTATATTTGATCCCTCCCCACTTCTATATTTGTACATATTTCGTATTTACTTATCTGAGTACATGTTTTCCAACAGAATGCAAGCTTCTTGGGGGCAGGTAGTATTTTGTTTTTGCTTCTGTTTTCCCAGAACCTAGTGCAATTCCTGGCATATATTAATACATTCGATAAATGCTTTTTGATTCATTGATTGATTTTCCAAGGCTCCCATATTTGAAGGACTGGTGTTATCATTAACTCTTTCCATCTCTGTCAACTTTGCTATCTAATCACTTGCTCCCATCAGGAATTCCTCTCTTCTCTCTTCTCACTACTGTCACCCTTTCTCCCTCATCACCCATCTGCCTCAATTATTATAATAGCCTCTTCACTGGTCTTCCCACTTTTCCTCTCTAATTCATCCTTCACCCTCTGTCAGATTGATTTTCCTTCTGCATAGGTATGGTCATATCACTTCTTTTATCAAAACTATTCTACGTCTAATGATGCATTATTTCCTATCAAATCAAGTTCATATTTCTTCACCTGGCTTTCAAAGCCCTTCCACAATCCGCAATCCTCTTTCCAATCTTGGCTTGTTAACATCTAGACACTCAGAGTTACAACCAAGTAGACTGCTTGTTGTCTCCTGTTTTCTTCCTGTTTTTGTTTTCTTTTGCCCATGTTGATCCTTATGTATGAATGCTCTACCACTGCTGAAAGTCTACCTCTTCCTTAAAATTCACCTTAAATGCTACTTTCTCATTGAATGCTTCCCCAATCTCCCTAGCTGGTAACTAGCTTTCTTTCCTGGTCCTCACATGCCACTTTCTTTGTACTTTGAATATGCACTTAGCATGTTCTAGGGTCTTAACCCGCTATTATACTATGAGTTTTGGGAAAGTAGGAAATATGTTTCATCTAAATTTGCTATCTCCCCTGGGCCAAGCATAGTGCTTTGTATGTAGAAAACATTTAATACATATTCATTGAACAAAATTGAATTATTGAAAGGTTTTCTTACCTTAAGACTAGGAAATCTAGATATTATAATTTAAGGCAAACATGAGAGTTTTTGTAAATAAACTATTGACCATTCTTAATCATTCAATTTCCCCAACAACGTGTCT
Source organism: Vombatus ursinus (assembly GCF_900497805.2). Lineage (NCBI taxonomy): Eukaryota > Metazoa > Chordata > Mammalia > Diprotodontia > Vombatidae > Vombatus > Vombatus ursinus. The sequence goes on along the minus strand of NW_020948983.1, from coordinate 48,325,115 downwards.
AGGAGACATGTAAATTCTCGGTTGTCCAAATATCAAGGTAACCATGTGGACCCAAGGAGGAAAGAAAGGGAGATGCTGAGGGGTACTTGGGACCTGAAAAGAGACTTACACATCCATCCTTGTGACTCCTTTTGTTGCTGTTGAGTTGGTTTTCAGTCATGTCCAACTCTTTGTGACCTCTTTTTGGGGGGTTTTCTTGGAAAAGATACTAGAGTAGTTTGACATTTCCTTCTTCAGCTCGTTTTACAGATGAAGAAACTGAAGCAAACAGGGTTAAATGACTTGCCCACTGTCACACAGCTAGTAAATACCTGAGGCAAGATTTGAACTCAGAAGGAAGAATCTTCCTGATTCCAAGCCTGCACCACTGCACTACCTAGCTGCCTCCCCTCCCCCCTCTATGGCCCCTACAGGGAACTATATGCACAAAGGTTCTGGAACCAGGCAGAGGTGCTAAAATGGAATCAGAGAGCCAGGGTGAAGAGCAAATCTATGGCCTTTTCCCTTGTTCATACTAAAGATATAGGTATAGTAAGGAACCACATGCCCCATGGAATGATGAGGCATGGGTCCCAATGGTGAGAAGCTAAGCTATTGACTTTGTCCTTGCTAATATATAAAAAAATAGCACAGAAGGAAACCAGCAACCTGAACTTATATCTTTCCTGGTTCTGTGAGTCATATAGACTGTATAAAGGAGGAATACAAAGTAAGAACCAACAGCAGAAAAGGTCACTTTGATGCATTTTAGAAAGTGGAGGTTTTTCCTGTTAGTTGAGGACCTTAGGTATGAACCCATTCTGAATTTTTCTTGAATTGAAACAAACTTGTCCTATAATCAAAATTTTATTAGCCTGTATACTTGAAGGAGAGCTCTCCTTTGGGGAAAACAAAACAACCCAGGAACTGACATTCCCAGGGTGTCCTTTAATGGAGGTATCTTATTAGATTTCAAGAAACAGAGTAGGAGAGTATCATTCCCAGGGTTTCCCTGGGTGGGACTATAAACCTGAAAGATTTTTGAGCAATACTCTCCCCCTCCCTACAGATCTAATTGGTAAATATGTTACATGTATTTTTCCAATTGTCTCAGTTTTAGGAGGAAATAAAATCACTACATAAATTCCTCATCTTTAATATGACCAAGGCTGTCCCTAAAGGCAAGAAAGATTTTCAGAGTTCATACCCCTAGCCGCAAGAACATATGTTCCTCCCCTCCTCCAATTCTTCATTTCCTGGCAATTAATCCACAGTGTCTATCAGTCATAGTTACTGGGCATAACCAATAGCCAGGATCAATCCTGAGGGCTAATAGGAAGCTTTCATGATGATGAGATCAAATGCAAATGCCATGATTCTGGGAGACAATCTTCTACTTCGATCAGCTGGGCTGCTTTCTTTTTCCTTCCGCCTTTGTACCTGCTACTTCTGCTGCTAAGAGTAACCATTCAGCTGTGAAACCAAAGCCTCCCTCCTGATTTCAGCAGGGGCCATTTTTAGTTATGTGAAAAACCATGCACATAATCCTCCACCCCCATTTTAAAGTTGACATATGTACATATGCTTGAACTTTATATATGTGCATATTATATGTGTAAGGGGGAGGTGGGAATTATGCAAAGAAATACGGTAATTGCAGTTTACATTAAAAGTACTGTTAAATCGGTTTTGCAGTGTGGGTGTATACCATTCCCTGGATGCCATATTTGAATTTTAGATAAATTACACCTGTAATTTCATGGTGACAGGGAGAAAAGTTTTCTGAATAGCAGAATCATAGTCTCAGAGTTGGAAGGGATTCGTTAGATCCTCCATCCCAATACATGTGGGACAGGACTCCTTTTTTTTACAAAATCCTCCCCCAAAATGGTCATATGACCTATGATTGAAGACTTTTAGGGAAGGTGAACCCACTGTTTTGTGAAGCAGCCCGCTGATTTGCCTGATTTTCAGGCAATGATGTTGTGAAGTTTTTCCTTCTATTGAGCCTAGATCTATGCCTTTCCTGCTTCCATCTAGCTGTTCCTACTTCTCAACTATAAAGCCAAGCAGAACATGTCTAGTCCCTATTATTCTTGACACATCTTCAAATAGTTGAAGACAGCTATCATGCCTCCCACCAGTCTTCTCCAGGCTAAACATTCCTACTTTCTTCAACTAATGCTGATATGGTTTGGTATAGGTTAGGCCAACTGGTCACCATCATCTGGAATTACTCACAGGGTCTGTCAGTTTCTTTCTTTCTTAAAATGTGGCTCCCCAACTAAAAAAACATTTAAAATGTAGTCCAATCTGGGCAGAGTATAGCAGAGTTAACACTTCCCTTGTTGTGGACATTGTGCCTCTCTCACAGCCTAAGATGAAAGTAACTGTCATATTGTACACCCTGAGTTGGCAGTCCAAAATGTCCACTCCAGAACTTTATTCATATTAACCATTGTCTAGTTAAATGTGTCCATCCTGTACTAGTGCAAGTGGATTCCTTCAGTCCAAGGGTAGGGTTTTACATCTATGCCCTCCTCACCACTGCCTCCTGGTGCTCCTAGCTCCCTTCAAGGCTCGGTTAGATCACCATCTCCTACAAAAGACCTTTCCTGATTCCCGCAATTGTTAGTGGTCCCCTTTCTTCCAAACTAAAGTTATATTTATTTTGTATTTACATGTTCTCTCTCCACATTTGAGGGGGTAAATTTCTTAAGCTTCAAATTCTGATTGATATTTTACTTCAGTAGCTATGAAACCTTGGTCAAACCAATTAGCCTCTCACTCTCAGTTTTCTTACCTTTAAAAAGGGAATAATAAGTTGTTAATAATAAATTCTTAAGGGCAAAGACTTTCATTTTGTCTTTTTATCCCTAGTGCCTAGCACAGTACCTGGAACATTAAAAACAAAACAAAACAAAACAACTGGACCTATGATTTCAATGGAGTTTCCTATGAAAAACTTCCTCTTTGGATGCATACTTACTCCTTTCCTCTAACTTATGGCCTCAGAGAGTTGCTTGAAGCCCTGAAAAATGAAGTCACTTGCCCAAGATTACAGAGCCTATATGTATCAGAGACAGGTCTTGAACCCAGGACTTCCTGACTCTAAGACCAGCTGTCTTTCTACTGTATCAGCTCTCTATCCTGCTCAACACAGAGTAGGATTGATTTAATTAATTAATCTCTGATTGAATTTAATTAATTTGAAGCAGGAAAGAATGTCAAAGGCCAATGAGACCAACCCTTTGGTAAACATTTCAGAAAGGTCTACCTTAATCTTTGCTAGCTACAGAGTAAATAGATTTTAAACCAAGGTAATACTCTCTTCCTTCTGTGTGTGTCTTTCCTCCTTCCCTCCAATTTGAAGGCTGCTTAGATTATAGACGGAGAGCCAGAAGGGACCCCAGAAGCCATCTAGCCTACCCTTCTTTTTTACAGAAGAAAAAACTGAGACCCAGAGATGCCAAGAGACTTGCCCAAGGTCATTGAGGAAGTGTCAGAAGTAAGATGTGAACCCAGACCCTCTGACTTTAGAGCTATTGCTGTTTCCACTGGATGATGCTGCATATCCCATGTTTAAGTGGAATTGTTTATCTTTGAAGCATGGAAAAAAGTACATAGGAAATGGTAGGCCAAAGAGTGGAGTTGGAAGTTTTAAACCTCAGTCACACCATGTGTAACAAAGGCATGTTTATCTCTGAAACGTCTGTGTCCTATATTCCCATGGTTCAAAAGTTACCTTTTAAGAATATCACATTTTGGGGGCAGCTAGGTGACACAGTAGATAGAGCTCTGGCCCTGGAGTCAGGAAGACCTGAGTTCAAATTTGACCTCAGACACTTGACACTTACTAGCTGTGTGACCCTGGGCAAGTCACTTAATTCCAATTGCCTCACCAAAAAGCAAAAAAAAAAAAAAAAGAATATTACATTTTAATTAATGACTCCCTCTCTGCTTCCACCCTTATAAGAGCCCAGGAAAAGATTACACTGGACATTGAAATAGGCTAACACAAGTCACCCATTTGTAAATTCACTGGTTGAAAGATAAAACAATAAAATAAAATTTTAAAAGATCATTATTGGTGTCATCTGTTCCTATATTAATCAAACAAAAAAGTCATTAAGTGCCTACTGTGTGCCAGGCATTGTGCTAAATGTTGGGGATACAAAAAGAGGCAAAAGATGGTTGCTGTCCTGAAAGAGCTTACAAACTGATTGGAAAGATGACATGCAAACAAATATATATCAAACCATTAGATAGGATAAAAAGGAAATAATTAAGAGAGAGAAGGCATGAGAATTAAAAGGAGTTGGAAAAGGCTTCTTAAAGAAGATGGAATTTTAGTTGGGACAGAAAGGAAGCTGGTAAAGTCAATAGACAGAGTTGAGAAGGAAGAACATTCCAGGCATGGGAGATAGCCAGAAAAAATGCCCAGAGCATAGAGATGGAGTGTCTTGTTTGTGGAACTGCCAGGAGGCCAGTGTCACTGATCAAAAAAATACTTGGTAGGGAATAAGGTACAAGAAAACTGGAAAGGTAGGAGGGGCTAAGATACGAAAGGCCTTGAATGCCAGACAGAACATTTTGGAATTGATCCTTGAGGGGATAGGGAGCCACTGGACGTTATCCAGTAGGGGCATGACATGATTGGATCCATGCTTTAACAATTGAGTGCAGGATAGTTTAGCATGGGGAGACTCCAGTCAGGCAGACCCACCAGTATGTTATTATAATAGTCCAGGAGCAAGACAACAAGGGCCTTAACTAGAGTTGTGACAGTTTCAGAGTAGAGAAGTAGGCTTATTCACATTCATTTCCAAAGAGATCTTTCCCCATTCCCTATCCACTGATCCATCCCTTGTAACAATGAATAAAAAAGAAAGAGGGGGAAACAAAGCAGTTCAGTAAAATTGACCAACACACAGTAAATATTTATTAAATGCCTACTGTGCATAGGATATTCTACTAGATATCAGTGCAATACATAATTTAGATAAGACATAGTCTCTACTCTAAAGGAGTTTACAGCTGTAGATTTTATATGACAGTTTTTATAGTACTGTTCCCCAAAGTCCCACAGTAAACAATATTATAAGCAATTTTAATGCCATTTACAATTGCATGGGCAGGCAGGGGGAGGGGTAGTGGTTGTGGTCTGAAGTACTCTCAGGAAGTCTGCTGCATTAAAAAAAAAAAAAAAAGGTCTATGGATGCCTTTTGATTTTTACACCAAAGTAACTTCTTCATACACATTACCCTCCCTGCTTCTCCTTATTGTTCTCTTACTTATAACAAAGAACCATCTGATGGCTTCTTGAACCTGTCCAAAGACATCAATGGCTTTTCTTAGACATTTTAGGGATTCGGAATCATAGGATTTAAAACTGAAAAGGACCTTAGAGGCCATGAGTCTGACCACTTCAAATGGGGGAAGTGAGGCTCAGAGAAGGTCCCAAGGTCACACAGGAGTCTTTGGCATCCTCTTCCTAAGAGTCAGTGATTCTACTCAACAATCATCCAGTCCAACTCATATGTGAAGCAACCCTTGCTATATCACACCCAACAATTGATTGTATAGTCTCTGCTGGAAAACCTTCAAGGAGAGGGAACTTACCATTTCCCAAAGAAATCCATTCCCCTAATGGACAACTCTGATGGTTAGGAAGTTTTCCCAACATCTAAGCTAAATTTGCTTATTTGTAACTCACACTTGGTGCTTCTGGGTTTACCTTTTGGAGTCAGAGAGAACAAGTCTAATATTTCACATAATAGTCTTTCAAAAATTCAAGTCCAGCTATAATGTCCACACCCAGTTCCATCAGTTTATCCTCATATGACATGGATTCAGACTTTTTATTATCTGGTTGCCTTCCTCTAGACACTCATAAACCAGAGGGTTGACCAGTGTCTTTCTTAAACTTGAGTGCCCAGAACTGAACACAATACTCTAGATGAGGTCTGACAAAGGCAGAGTATAGTGCGGTTATTCTCTCTTTGTTCCTGTAAGACTTGTGCCTTTTAACATAGTTTAAGAATACATTATCATATTTTTGGCTGGCACTTCATATTACTGACTTAGATTGAGCTAGTAGTCCACTAAAACCACTGGAACCTTTTCAGAATTGTTGTCTAGTTATCTCATATTTATGGAGTTTATTTTTTTTTATATACAAGTGCAAGATTTTATATTTTTCTCTGTTGAATACAGCCTAGTAGATTCAGTTCAATGTTCTAGCTGGTCAAGATCTTTTGGGGAAAAGAAAAGTTGGGGGGGAGGGAATAAGTATTTATATAATGCTTACTATGTGCCCATTATTGTCCTAAGCACTTCTTATAAATATTATCTGATCTGAATCTCACAACAACCCTGTGAGATGGGTGCTGGTATTATTCCCATTTTATAGATGGGGAAACCAAAGCAAACAGAAGTTAAGAGACTTGCCCGGAGTTACACAGCTAGTAAGTGTCCAAGGTGGGATTCAAATTCAGGTCTTCCACCTCCCAAGCCCAACGTACTTTCCACTATGCCAACAAAACCTGACTCTCATTCAGTCAGCTAGGTATCCTGTCCAGCTTTGTGCCATCTGCAAATATGATTAGGGTGCTATCTATGCCATTAGCCAAGTCATTGATAAAAATATTAAGCAGCGCAGTGCCAAGTACAGATGTCTGGCATATTTCCTGGAGACCTCCTCCAACCCACCAGTTCTAGATCTATTTGATTGTATTATCGTCGAATCCATATTTCTCCAGCTTCTCAAAAAGAATAAGATGAAACATTTTACCAAAAGATTTGCTAAAACCTAAGTAAACTCTGTATCCACACCATTCCCCTCATATACAAAGTTTAGTAATTCTGTCAAAAAATGAAATAAGGTTAGCTTGGCATGACTTGCTCTAAATGAAGCCAGGCCAGCTCTTTCTAATTATTACTTTCCTTTCTAGATATTCATCAGCCTCTCCTTAATGATCCTTTCTAGAATTTTCCCAGGAACCAAAGTCAAGTTCATTGGTCTATAGTTTTTAGACTCCATTCTCCTTCTTTTTCCTCTCTCCTTCACCACCCCTGCCCCCCAAGATCAGGATATTAAACCTTCTACAGTCTTGTGGTACTGCTCATTTTCCATGATCTTTCACCTGCCAGTTCATTCAGGCCATGTTGACACAGAACCATTAACAACTGCTCTGAGTCCTGTTATCCAACTAGATCTGAATCCACCTGATTAAATTATCATCTAATCCACATCTCTCCATCTTCTTTACAAGAATAGTATGAGACACTTCAGGTCATAGTTGATCTGGGTATGATAACAAGTTCATCAAAGCCAGGTAAATGCTTTCTTGTTATCTTCAGATATATCAACCATCTCATAATCTATCTAATTACACTGCCAACTAGCTTATGTCTCTTCATCTATTCCAGAAGAATAGAATGGGATATTGTTCCAAATGTTTTGCCAAAATCTCAATTAACAGTATCTATGGCATTCCCGTCACCTACCAGTTAAGTGGTTCTCTCACGAAAGGCAGGTAGGTGATACAGTAGATAGTGTTCTCCACCTGAGAAGATCTGAGTTCAATAGTCACTTAACCTCAGCTTGCCTCAGTTTCTTCAACTGTAAAATGGGGATAATAATGACACCAATCTCCTAGAGTTGTTGTGAGATCAAATTAGATAGTATTTGTAAAGTGCTTAGCACAGTGCCTGGCACATAGTAAGTGGTATATAAATGCTATCACTATTATTATTTCATTATTAAAAGGAAATGAAGTTAGTCTACCAAAACTTATTCTTTTTTTTCCCCCTAACCTATTCTTGATGAAGCCACACTGGTTCTGTCTGATCACTGTCTCTTTACACTAATTTATGCCAATGGGAGAAAATAATGCCATGTACAAAAATTTGATAGACACATGTCTCTGTAGACATGCTATCATTTTTGTCTTACAGTCTATAAAATTTCCCTGCATTTAAGAAATAGACATCCCTTGAGTCTATCTTCATTATGGATATGAATTGTGTTGCTCAAGATCTTATTAAAATAAAGTAATTAAATCATCATGGAAATGGGAAAAACTGACACTGAATAGAAATTGGATTTTCAGTAAGAGTTTGGTCTGATTACTTACTGTCATTATTACATTTGTATTTATAGTTTTTTTTTAATTGTCAGGTATATATAGTGTAGAAGGGATTCTAGTAGTTCAGGGACTGGGATATGTGCTTTTCACAGGTCTTTGAAGAAATTGCTATGTAACTACCAACCAGCTGGCATTGAAAATACCACAAGTTGCTATGTTTCATTGTACCACAGTTATTACTCGGAAAGAATGCTACATAAATTAATGTTCATTCAACAAACCTTCCTAAAGCACCTATTATGTGCAAGGCATTATTCTAATGCTTCGGATGCAAAGACAAAATATGAAAGTCACTACCCACAAAAGGTCAGGAAATATAACATGTACACAAATAAATAAATGTCCAAAGTCATTTTAGGAGGGGGTGAACACTAACAATTTGTGTGTGGTAATTTCAGGGTGGAGGGTGTCAGAGAGATGATCAGGAAAGGTTTTTCATGGGAGGTGGAACATGATCTGAGCCTTGAAGGATGACAGTAGTTATTAGTCCATTTTGGCTAGAACAGAGAATACACAAAGGGGAATAATACAAAATATCTGGCAGAGTAGGTAGAAGCTAGACTGTAGAAGGCTCTAGCTTGTCAATGTTCTTCCTAAACACCAAGAACTTCACGAGCTAGTGGACAGCATGCTAGAGTTGGAGTCAGAGAGTCCTGGATTCAAATCCTAACTGATGGTTCAGTAACTATGAGACCTCAGGCAAGTTATTTACCCTTTCAGTCTGTTTTCTTTCCTATGAAAAGGGAACAATAATAATACCCCTAGTCTCTACCCCAGAGAGTTTTATGAGGATGGAGTGATATGATATGATGTACGTGAAGCACTCTAAGAACACTAAAGTGTCCTCTTATTATATTCCAGATGTGCTCAGACAAGGGTAGAGGGCAGGAGGACCATAAACCTAGCTGTCTGGAGACTAGGCTTCTATCAATGCAGCCTCTTTTTTTGGCTGACGTGCCTTACCATTGACTTACTGAACATGCAATACACAAATGCCTGCTGGTTTGTTGCTATTGTTCTGTTTTGTTTTTCACATGAAAGGTTTTTAGCCATTACTTCCCCAGCTTGTACTTGGCTGATTTTTTAAAACCCAAATGTAGGACTTTACATTTATCCTGCTTAAAATGTATCTTTCTAGATCCAGCCCCATGTTCTTATTCTATTCCTCAATATGTTAGCTATCCCACTAGTTTTATCTTATTTGTAAATTTGGTAAATATGTCCTTTATGCCTTCAATTGATGTCAGTGATAACATTGTTAGAGAAAAAAAGAAAAGAAAAGAAAAGAAAGGGCCAAGGGTACAGTCCTGAGGCACATGTGTAGTCCACCATCCAGCTGACATCAGTGGATTACTCAGGTAGCATAGGTGAATTCAATTTTATGGGTTATTTTAGCTCCAGTCTGATACTTTCCAATGGGCACAAATTGGCATAAAGTCAAGCATAGTTATTAGTCAGTGCATTTTATACTTCGCTTCCTGTGCTTAGGGACTGAAAAGAGGAAGATTCATATTTATATGCTTAAATGATAATGGTATTAGGGGAAATCTCTTTGCTAACCCAATTCAGGAAATTGTTTTCAAAAGAATCCCCCTCACACAAGAATTACATTTTTCTCTGTTCCACTGAAATGTTGGGTTAGCACTTATTGTTAAATTCTATTGTGCAATTTTTTTTTTCTGGTACAAAATAATCTGAACTTACACGTAAGAGCAAGATTTTAGATGGTTAAAAAAGTTACTGCTTATACTTCCATTTCACATTTATTTTATGTATGTATACATATACATACATACATATATATGGAGAGAAAGAGGGGAGGGAAGAGGAGAGAGAGACAGAGGCAAATCAGGCTTAAGACTTGCCCAAGGTCCTTTGAAATAGTCCTTTAAAATCTGAAAAGTGGATTTCGCCACCAACCTGCTTCACCCTCCCCTCCCCCCTTTTTTTGGAAACAAGAAGTACTTAAAAGGGGGCTTTTAGAAGATGACCCACACTAGTTGTATAAAGACATTTAGCTTTCCTAAGCCTCAGTTTCCTTATCTGTAAAATGGGAGTAGTCATTCTTCCTTTCCAGCTCTAGATCTAAGATCCTCTGAACTCTGAGAATGAGAAGAGGCATCGTCTGAAAAGAGTGGAGTGAAAAAACAGTTGGGAGACAGATAAGTTAATATGGAAAGAAAGATAAGGAAACTGCGTTAGGAGGCAAGAGAACCAGCTGTCAGGTTAGACTGACATCAACGGGAGAGGGTGTTAGGGGAGTAGAGAGAGGAAAATGTCAGAGATGATAGTAATGTAGTGGCGAGAGAAGTAAAAGCAACGTGAGAAGCAGAAAGCCAAAAAAAAAAAAAAAAGTATTAAGAAGGATAGAGGGTGCGCTTGAGCCAAAGCTTTTGCCCTTTGACAGCCCTCTTATTCATTTTTGTTTTTTAAAATTCTTTCTCCAGCAGAAAATAAGTTGCAATTAGTTGGCTCTGCCGTTCCCTCTCATCACCACACTCTCCCTTCAGGAATGATCCTGGCCCGGGCGTTAGGTGTGGCCAAGTGTCCCCTTGGCCCAGCACTGGCTCCGGCTCCGAGGCCACCCCTCCTGGCTTCCCTCCCTCCTGGCGGGATGACAGCGGGGGAGCCACCACGGCCAGGCACATCTTTGGAGCACAAGTAGTCTGGAGCGGGGCTCAGCTCGGAGGCAGCAGGTTGTCATCGAGCCTTCCGCAGGAGAGGAGGAAGGCATTGGGTGGGTGGGCCTTGCAGCCCTGTGACGTCAGGGACAGGAGGTGGAGAGGATGGAGAAGGAGGAGGGGAAGAAGGAGGAGGAGGAGGAGGCAGCGGCCACTTCTTGCTGAGAGGCTTCTGCAGGGTAAAGAGAAGGGAGAAGAGGGGGGTGTGTTGGGGTTAGGGCGGGGGGGAGGGAGGGAGTTTGCAGCCAGGTGACGTCAGGGACAGGGGGAGGGGTATCTCTCCGAAGCTTCTGCAGGGTGAGTGTAGGAGAGAGAAGCAGCTGCTCCTCCAGGCAACGGGGAGAGAAGGAGGAGGAGAAGGAGAAGGAGGTGGAGGAGGAGGAGAAGGACTAGAAGGAGGAGGATCCCGGTGACTGAGAGCGGCAGCTGGGAAAGGGGGAGAGAGAGAGAGAGAGAAGGAGGGGGGAAACCAAACCAGCTGATTTGATTTCCTTTTAGTTTAAAGCAAAAGAAAATGGAAGTCGGTTAATAAAGGATTGGAGCAGGCGTAGAGAGCAGGTAAGAAACTGGCTGATCTTCTTCGCGTTGCTGGGGCCAGTCTATGGCGCCAGGCAGGTCACCGGGTTCTGTGGGTGTCACTGCAGCGGAGAGAGGATGGGACAGGTGCGCTGCTGCTAATCCGAAATCATCGCCAGTGTGCAGTCCCCCCAGCGCGGTGCAGGCAGAGACAGGCGGCAGCGGTGGCAGCGGGAGCGCTCAATGTCCTTTCCTCCTACCGTGGGGTGGAAAGGAGGGGAGAGTGGGAGACCGCCCCCCTCCCCCAACCTCCCATGCACGCCTGGGTCCACTTACTGAAAGAGAAGTTAGAGCTCGCACTCGACCGGGAGGGTGAGGAAAAGGTTAAAGGTGGGGGGGGTTAGGGGTTGACTTCTGGAGTGTCCCCTTTTTTCCACTGGCTAAATGCAGTAGTAACCCTCTCAGTCTCTTTGCACATATATGAGATGCCCATGTCATGGACTTCCCTCACCCCCGTTCAATAATGAGATTCGGAGAGGATTCTGCATTGCAGGATCTCACACCGAATTCATTATTGTTTTGCTGCTGCTGCTGCTGCTGCTGCTACTGTAGCAATTTAAGGGGTCCAGTTGGGACATATGTGTATATCTCTGCTCATGCAGGGAGCTGATGGGTTGGCAGGTATTAGAACCATCTTTGTGTAATATTAGACATGAGCTGCCTAGCCAGGAGGCAAACTCAGGAATTTGTTCCTTTATTCCGCTTGTTTCCTACCTCCCTTCCTTCTACCCTCATCCAGATTAGCATGTGATTCCAGAAAGGACCTAGATAAATAAATGTTTGATTTAGATATTAAACCTCTATGTAGTAAATTCTTTATTCCCTTAGTGACCCTTATAATTTTCTTTAACATGCTGTATTACCAGTGATCAATGTCTTTCAGTATTTCTTTATAATGGAAAAACACTTTAGGTCTAAGCTTTTAGGAGACTCATTAACTTGGAGCATAGAATGTCACAGGCAATATGCCACAGTAACTGAACATGAACAGTTCATTTTTCTCTGGTTTGGTCCAAATGGAATCCGTGCAATTAGAGAAATTTCTTACCCGTGTACCTAGAGGCCTTCTCTAGTGTCTCTTCACTGGAGGGGAAGAAATCACATCTGCTGTGCCTTAAATGCCCCTTTAAATTTGGGAAATGTCAATGATGTCATCATTAACAGAAACTTTCCTTCACTATGCACAGCCCTTTGAATCTACTCCACCTCTAGACATAGCTGTGGAAGTCTCATAACGCCTTTTTTCCCCCATAATGCCTTTTATGTATCAGAAACCAAAGCATTGCATTTTCAACTTTGTTGATTTGACCTCCAACAACTATGACAGACAAGTGAAAAATGAGTGCTTTTGGGGAAATGGGAGTGGAGGAATTGACTAATAAGCCATCCAAATAGTTCTGCATGGAAACTAGTTAGATCCTTATCACCTTTGTCTACGCTTCACAGTGGAAAAAAGCTTTGCAGACACATGTACACAAAACCCAGACTCTCTCTCATCTGGCTATTCACCATTTAAAAAAAAGTAAATTAAGATGTTGGCTAAGACTGAATAGTTTGGAAAAAATGGTGACAAATTTCATATAGTTGCCTGTATTAGTAGGAAAGTAGTGTGACATCAATGAAATCTATAGTGGTAGATTGTTGTATCAAAACCAACATGACTTCACTCTTTAGGGGTTGGAAGCCCCAGCACTTCAGGGATGATCAAGTGTGAAGACTCCTCATTGATCAAAAGAATAGTTTTTGCTCACTCCTTCCTTCTTTTAACTTCTCCTTCTGTCCAGTTTTCCTTGGTTTCTTAAGACCTAAAGAGAAATAAGAGGCCACAGTGGTTGTTGACAATTCCAAGTTCTCTAGGAATCATTTCCCAAACGTATGAGCAACATGTTGCAGATAATAATCTTCTTTGTGATAGTGCCTTTATGGGAACAGAGGTAAGAGAATTCCCAGGCAATTTTTGGATAATGACTTTAATGCCTTACAAACAAAGGATATTCAATAGGGGCAGAAGTATTGCTGTATTCATGCTTACTAATGAATGAAAATTCATAATTGATTGCAAGGAGCGTACCTTGAATTGTTACTGTAATCATGCTGAAGTGGTCAGGAACTTATCAACTTCATGTCACATGTAATTTTTTTTTTTAGTAGGACCTAGACTGGAAAGTAAGTTTGCAAAAGCCCAGCATAGTAACATTTTCCCTCTGCTTCTCTGGTTTTCAGGATAGTAATAATTAAAAGTCTTTATTTTTGGGTGTTTAATTTGTAGCGACTTGTTTCAGTCCAGTTTCTGGGGAGTCAGTGTTCTTATTATGAGAGTGTCATCGAAGTTGAAAAAAAGTTGAAGATGGGAATATCTTGGAAACCAAGCTGTTTCCTGAGAGTTGGTTGAACCCTTCTGTATCTGAACGTTGAGGCTCCTTACTGGTCATTGAGGCCAGTCCACAGAGCTGGGGATATTCCTAGTGCTCATTTCACTCAATTCAGTAGTTCAAGCATGAAAAAGAGGGAGGTTTTACGGTGAATGAGCTGGCTGAAAACTTGCTACATCTAGTTGATTTAGCACAGAGGTGATTTAATCTCTTCTAAAGTCTCATTTGTGTGCTGCATGGAGATGGTGCTGGAGGCTTCACCCTCTGCCATGTTCTATGAAGCTGGAGAAGTTTCTAGAATAGATCAGGTCGGAGGCTTCGCCTCGCTAAGTATCAAGAGGCTCATTTCTAGAAGGCTGGCTATTAAGTACTGAGTGCATTTTGGCCATGGCAATTGATGAAATAGTCCATCAAGATAAAAGAGGATGGAGAATGTAGCTGGAGAATCTTAGAAGTCATTGAGACCATTCCCTTCATTTTACAGTTGAGGAACTGAGACCCATCCAGGTTTAGTGACTTGCCTAGGCTAGAGCAAAATAGTAAGGCACAAATAGTAAATGCCAGAGCCAGGATTTGAATACAGGCCCTTTGATTTGAAATACAGTGTTCTTTGACACTATGAGAAAATGCCTCTAGGTTCCAGTCTGAACTGATGGAGGGAGTATTCCTAAATGGATGAAATCATAGATCCCTAGAAATATTGAAGTAAGGTATATGAATGCCATCACTACCTTAATAGATACTGAAGAAAATGTCAGATTTTCATTTGTTGGGATATTTATTTAACATATTTGTTAAAGTGATAATACTTCATATAGCTTTTTAAAAACCACTTTAGTCCTTTAAGTAAAAAAAATAGTTGTTTCAGGTGCTTCTTAAAAACTTGGGTCAGCTAATATTAATTTTTAAAATTAAATTAATTTTTAAATTTTTTCTTATTTTTTTTGTCAAAATCTGTTTCCAGCCTTCCCACTTCATTATTTAAAACAAGTAGTGTTTTACTTTTGGGAAGGTAAATTTGACCCGAACTTTCATTTATTTGTTTATTTTTGCCTCCTTTGGGCTCTAAGATCCTTGTCATGGGTCTCTATAGACCTACTGAATAAAGTGAGTCAGTTCCTAGAGTGCCAGCAGGGGGAGTGCTGAACTTGGTTTGGTGAAGGCTTTGACCAAACTACTCTTAAAGGAAAACTCGAAGAATTGTATTGAAGAGGAGGTCTGGGGTGTGGAGCTGGAAAACTACTTGGCCCTTGATGGAAGAGTGCTGTGTTGCTTAGTATACTTTTAGAGTCCTAAAATTCAGTTCTAATATTGAACTCGGGCTGCAAAGGTGGAGAAGGGGAAGGAGACAGACATGAAGAGGCTTCCATGGAAGTGACCCAAATGTGGAATCTCCTTTTTAGATTGTATCTACAGGCTGCCAAAATACTTGGTTGCAAAGTTTGTGTGCTGTTTTGTGTGTGTGTGTGTGTGTGTGTATGTGTGTATTGAAGAGAATCAGATGTTTGACAACAGAGGCCCAATGACCAGTGGAAGAATGGCGAGTGTAAACACACACACACACACACACATATACACATACACACACACGAACACACACACACATTGGATGTTTTAACTGCATTGGCTAGATGTTTTGGCAACTTAACAGTTCCAGTCTCATAGAAAGGGCCACTCTGCCCATTCTTACTGTGGTTGTTGGCCCTGCTGTGTTTATGTAAAGGAAAGTCAAACATTTAGCCTTTAAAACTTTACCCCCTTAGAAAACGAAGAGGGTAGAAAAAAAAGGCAATTGTGTTCTTTAGTTAAATGTAGTTAATCTGACTTTCAGTATGTGCCAGTTTATTTAACAGCATGTTCCCATGTGTGGCATTAGGCAAGAAAAAGGCCTTTTTCTTGCAGTAGCTGAGCTTAGACAGTAAGAAGTATGGCACAGTAGGGTTGCTTGCTTACATTTCATAGAAGCAAATAAGATGGTAAAACATTTCTATGTTTCTTAGAATGGTTATTAGAATCTTGCTATGCTAAGAAGAGGTGCTACTGTTTACTGGAAATGATTTGAACAGTTGGTTAAAGAATTAAAAAAAAACTGCCTTAAATCCTCTTCTTCCCAATTCCTTGTGCACCTCACAGTAGCCAAGGCACAAATGGGAAAGAGTCTTTATAACAAAATTAGAGAAATCACATTTACACACATACATATAGTATCTGGATAATTTTAATGTTTTTCTTACCAAAACTTTAACTTTTAAAATCCATATAGATACATACATACATATAGCATTTATTTCTATATATTTATATCTACAAGACTATCTGTGTAAAATCTCTTAAAATCTTGTGCACTATCTTCCACTTAACCAAGTGCCTTTTGATACATACTTTGGAAAGTAGTGTTATGGGGATGAGGAACATGTGGCTTTAAGGACTCTTGGAAGCTGTACTTCCCAGTAAAAGTATCAACAGAGCTATCACTTTGAGAAGTATATAGGAAATAAAAGTGACAAAAATTTGAATGGAAGTAAATGCTACAGTAATAAATAAATGCTTTAGTACCATTTTGTAATAGACTTTACTTAAAAACTTTTGGTAAATTTTAAAATTTAATTGTGAAACATTTGGTTGTCATTCCTATGATTAAGTTTGGGCTTTTCAATACCAAAGGCCATAGATAGAACTTCACTGGAGCTTAGAGGCCATCTGGTCCAGCCACCTCAAATTATAGTAAACTAAGACTCAGAGAGGTTATGACTTGCCCAAGGTCATGTAGCTAGTGTTAGAGATGAGATCTTCTGATTCCAGAGTCAAGCAAAGATAGATGGATTTTTTGATTTTAACTTTATAGAACTTCCATAGAAATTATATAGAATCTGGACCCATATTCCCATATTCATTTCTGAACATAATTTAATCCAAAAAGCTTTTATTAAGTACCTACGTGTCAGAAACTGTAGTGGGGGAGCAAAAACAAAAATGAGACCGTTGCTATCCTTAACAAACTTACATCTTATTTAAGGGAAATAATATGTAACAGACACACAATAAATACATGGTAATTTGCAGGAGTGGTGCTAACAGCTGGGACAATTAGTATACACTTCATGTTGAAGGTGGCTTTTCAGCTGGGCTCTGAAGGAAGTGAAGGATTGATTCTAAGAGGTGGTGATGAGTAGGCAGTGTATCTGGGAATGAGGTCAGCCTGTGCAAAGATGAGGAGATGGGAGGGGGAAATGGAATATGGTGGGTGAGGATACTAAGTAAGGCTCCTTTGCCTAGACTGAAGACTGTTTTGAATGGTAGTAATGAATAGTAAATTTGGAAAGGCCCTGCCTTCAAGGGGCTTAAATTTCACTAGGAGATATGATGCATAAAGAGGAGATAATCTGAGCAAGGAGAGAGTGCTAAAAGCTAGAGGGGTCAAGAAAGGCCTCCCTTGGACTATATGATCTTAGATTTGGAGCTGGAAGGGACCCTGGAGCCTACCTCACTCAACTCCCTCCTTTTCCACAGAAGGAAACCAGGACTGACAACTGAGTCTTTAAGGCAGCAAGGCATTCTAAGGAAGGTAGTGAGTAAGAAGTGCATTTCAGACATGGGGGATTCCAAACCTGTTCTCTCACTGAGGTGGGAGATGGAATGCTGAGTTTGGGAAAAGGTTTAATAGCCTAGTGAGGTTGTAATGTAGAGTGCTTGAATGTAAAATAAGTCTGAAAATATGGTCTAGAGTCAGATTGAGGAGGGCTTTGAATGCAAAACTGAAGAGTTTTTATTTTCTCTTAGGTTCATTGAGAAGGCACTGCAGATTCCTGAATAGGAGAGTGATGGGGGCAGACCTGGAGTTTATTTAGGAAAGTTATATTGGCAGCTGAATGACAGAGAGATTGGAGAGGGAAGAGGCTGAAAACAGAGACACCAATTAAAAAACAATTGCAGTAATCTCCAGGGACAGATAAGGGTCTAAATTTGGTTGGTGTTTGTGTAAATGGGAGAGAAAGAGAAGGATGTAAGAGATGGTGAGGAAGTTGAGTGGATGAGAGTTGAAAACTGACTGGTTATGAGGGTTGGGGTAGAGGGAAGAGTCAAGGGTCGATGTAGTTTTAAAGATCGTGTTGGTAAGAATGAATTCATTCCTCTTAGCTACAGAGCTGATTGCAGGATCTCAGATTCATAGAGGGAAAGAGACCTCAGTCCAGAAAAGCTTCAACCTTGAAACTACCAGCACCAAGGCCAAGTCTTCAGTTGTGAGAGCTGCTGGAACTGATGCCCCACTCCTGCAGAATGCTGGGAGAGGCCTTTGTTGTTGTTCAGTTGTGTCTGACTCTTTGTGACCCCATTTGAGATTTTCTTGGCAAAGATGCTAGAGTGTTTTGGCATTTCTTTCTGCAGCTCATTTTATAGATGAGGAAACTTAGGCAAATAGAGTTAAATGACTTGGCCAGGGTCACCCAGCTAGTTAGTATCTGAGACCAAATTTGAACTTAGGAAAATGGGTCTTCCTGACTCCAGACCTGGTGCTTTATTCTCTGCTCCACCTAACTGTTCCTGGTAGGTAGGTTGTCTTAAAGCCACTTAAAGTGATAGAGCTGACTGCTTTGCACATCATGGTCTTGAGTTGAGGAGGCCAAGGGCAAAATGAGCGTTAGTAGGTCTCATTGGAGGAGTAAAAAGGGAGAAATTGCTTGGTAGGTAGTTGTCATTCATTTCTAAGGCATAAGGTAGAAAGTATAAGAAAATATAATATATCCTCCCCACCCTAACCCCCACCCCCTAGATGCTTTACAGCAGGGATTTTTTTCTTTTCTTTTTTTATTTCCTTCCCTTCCTTTCTCTTCCCTTCCCTTTCCTTTCCTTCCTTTCTTCCTTCCTTCCTTCCTTTCCTTTCCTTTGCATCTCTACCACCTGACATGTATTAGATGAACAATAAATGCTTTACAAAATGTGAAAATGTACAGATGATTGTCCTTTTTAATAAAGTTGTAAAGGGTGAGACTGATCATCCTATTGTTTATCTGTGAAGTCTTTTACTACCTATGATTCATTTTTTTTGAAAGAAGAGTGAGGTCTGCACATTTGAATTGTTATATCTAAATCAGTACCAGCATGGTGTGGTAGAAGTAATACTTAACTCAGATGTGGATGATCTCTGAATTCTAAGCTTGAATGCCACTAACTAGCTGTGGGAACTTGGACTAATTATTTAGTAGCCTTCCTGCCTCAATTTCCTCATTTGCAGAATTAGTGGGGGAGGACTAGGTATTCCTTCAAGTTCTTTCCAGTTCCAGTCTTCTTTGAGTTCATGAGATGAGCTATGCTGCAGCAAGAACTCATTTACATAAAGCTTCAAATCCTCCTCAAAGTAGACCTTGAACATGTCTCTTTGGGCACAAGCAGATACATAGAAAATAAACACATTCCCTATTGACTGTGAAATATTTTGAGTTTGACTTTCCTAGGATATGCCAAATGTCTCAGCATAATTTATTGCCATGCATTCTTATTGTAAACATGGAATGTTTATGAGCAAACTTAAGGAGACTTAATTAGAATAATAACAATAGTTAAAATTGATATAGTGCTTTAAAACTTGCAAAACACTTTCCATGAAGTAATCACATTTGACTTTTGTAGACTATTTGTAAAATATAGCCTGAATCTGTGATTTCATTGGTGAAGAAATCCCACACTGAGCAAACTTACTATGCCAATGCAGACCCGAAACTCTTTTGCAATATATAAAGTCATGGAATATAAATATGCCTTATAAAATGTATAGATTTATTTTAAAAATTGAATTCCATTTCAGTTGACTGATGAACCCCAATTTGTTTTTTTTCAGTGGGTTTCCTTTATCAAAGAGCATTTCAGGTTTATATAACACATTTTTGTAGGATTTTTCTAATGTGCGCTTTACACGTTCACATATAAAATTTCCTGTACTTCCTTGTGTCTGTCTTCCTGAATTACTTTATAAAAATTCATCTATGTAATTTAGTTTGTTTCACTCTTGTTTGAATCATGGTTCTGTTCTTTACAGGCAATGCCACTGTAGCTTTCTGAGTCTCAGTTTCTCTATTTTTAATAAAAGACTTGAACTAGATGATCAGGACAATCCCATCTCTAAGATTCTATGAGCCTTAGAAGATGTTACTCAATATCTTCTACGATGATTAATTTTGTCTTGAGAATCTTTTGAGAATTTCATGATGCCCATTGAGATAATTGGAAACACTCTGGGGTGCTTCAACTTCAGACCTGGGGATCAGTTTTGTATCACTTAATGTTTAGTCCATTCAATTTTCTCTGTTTCAATTTTTCCATCAATTTGTCTGCCTGCTTATATTGATGAGTTTTAAAGCCCCAACCTCTATTTGGAACCATTTATCCTTTGAGTTAATTTAAGTACTTTCTCAATAAATACTTGTTGGTTACTTTTTCTTTGAGGTCTTCTTGTGGCTTCTTAGATTTAGAACTTCAATAGAGATGTTAATTCTATGACTGTAACATGGTAGCAACAACAGTAATAATGTAAATGGGAAGTGAGTAATCCTGTAAGCTCCTTGAGGGTCAACTGTCACATATTCCTTATGTATTTCTCAAAGAGCTTAGCATGGTGTTAGGAAACCAGTAGGCATTCAGTAGATAACTTGTTGAATTAAAGGGATTATTATGCGTTGGTTTTTTTTTGTTTTATTGTTTCTTTTGTTTGTATTCTGTTTTTTGTTTTGCTTCTTTTTTGTCTTGGTTGTAGGAGTAATACTTTTATAGGAAACTTAGGGACAAACTAAAGAAAGAATTAAATATAGAACCCCTGTCAAAAATGGTAGAATATGGGAATATAGGTGCAGAATGAGATCATATGTTTTCAGACATGACCATGTGTTCATTTCTTTTGCATAACTATAGTTATTTGTTACAAGGGAGAGCTTCTGTCTCTGGGGGTGAAGGAGAGATAGTGGGTAGTGATAGTGAAACAAAAAAAAAAGAAAAGAATTTCAGTGAAACATTAAAAAATACAGAGAAGTGAACAGACAGAAGGGAGCAGAGACAAGGAAGGCAGTTTTGCTACTATTGTGTTAAATTTTATATGCACATTAATAAAAGTGCTCACAGGTTCATGTACAACCCTCTTTTCTGTTCCTTGTACATTGAATTGTCCATGTTTGTTAAATTCATGTTAAGAAAGACTTTTTAAAAGAATAGTAAAATGAAAAGAAACATTCATAGAGAAGAAAAATAAAATTTGCTTTTATCTTTTTCTATCAATTCCTTAAGAAATTTAATAATGAGCTTTAACCTTTAACCCTTCTTTTAGGATATAGATTCATGTAAACTTATATAGGGGGAAACATTCTCCCTTTTCATGTATGAGTTAGTTAGACTATAGGGAAAAGTAAGAATACTAGATTTTATCCCACCCCCATTTTGAGAGAGAGCACTATTAGGACAACTTTACTTCCAGAACATGGAGGCAGCTGAATGGTGAGGTGTGGACCTGTTGTCAGGAAGATTCCTTGTCGTGAGTTCAAATCTGGTCTCAGACATTTACTCACTATGTGACCCTGGACAAATCATTCATCCTTATTTTCCTCAATTTTCTCATCTGTAAAATGAGCTGGAGAAGGAAATGGCAAACTATTCCAGTATCTTTGCCAAGAAAACACCAAATGGGGACATGGAGAGTCAGACACAACTGAACAACAACAGCTTCTGGATACTATAGGAGGGGGAAGGAGGGAACAAACATTTATTAAACACCTACTATGTGCCAAGCATGTGCTAAATGTACATTCCATCCTTATAACAACTTTGTTATAAGTAAGTGCTATTATTATCTACATTTTACAGTTGAGGAAACTGAGGCAGAGAGATATTAAGTGATTTGTCCAAGGTCACACAGCTTGTGAGTATCTGAGACTGGATTCAAACTCAAGTCTTCTTAACTTCAGGCCCAACATTCTATCCACTGTGCCCCCTATGGCTGTATGTACTCTCAAGTATTCTTCTGGCATCTGTCTATGTCTTTTCCAAGTCTCCAGTACTGATAAGATATTCACCAAGAAATTGTTATGACATGTCCAATACTGTTCTGAGATATCCCCTGAAAATGAAAGGCAGGGTTAACTCAGGGAAAGCTCTCCTTTCCCTTGCATGGAAGAGATACAGAAAAGTGATAGAAATGGATCACTCCCCTTCTATAATTCAAAAATACATGTTGTTCAACGTGACACAGAAATAGGGATTGAGCAGACTATTCATTAGTCACATTTACAGTTTATTAAATTGTGTTTGAAAGTTCTTTGGTGAATCTGTTTAACATATACAAGTTGATTATTGTAGGCACAAATTGAAATACTGAATTAGATCTTTTTGAAAAATGTAGCCTGAAATTTGTGTTGTAATGAGTTAGCATATTACTTGTTAGAAAAGGCTATTAGACATTCTACAGATGCTAATCATTAAAGGACTTACAAAATTTTCTTGGATGCTTTAAATTTATTTGATTATTTTAAAGCATTTGGGGCTTCAACTTATCAATTACATCATTTTTTGTCAACTATGCAAAGTTCATGCATCTTCCTTCATATATAAATTAATTAAATTTATTTTGAGTTTAAATAGGTTTTCCAAGGTCTGTTATTGATATTCTGTTATTCCTGTAAAGAAAAGTGGCAAGCAATGTCTTTTGAAGTACAGTATCAAAAAAATGGTCTGGTGGTTTAGGGTACAAAATGGAAGAAGTAATCTTGGGTGAGGGAAAGTTCTTTCAGGCTGCTTGGTGACTCATTATATAGCAATTCTGAAATGAAGTTTGTTTATTTTTTCCCCACTTTGGCAAATATGCTTAGCATTTAGAATTTATTAGTATAAGATCAGTGTATTCTATTTTAAAAGTTTGATGAACTTGTGCGGCCTTGATTAAAACTTGGAAAATATTCAATATGCCATAGCATAGCGTCAGCTTAGAGTTACAAATGAAGAATAAACATTTTTTTTTTTTTGCATAGAGCCAGGGTACCTATTTTGATATTAATTTTTATTTTGTTCAGACATGACTTTATGCTTTTCTACTCCTGTTCTTTCAGGCTCAAAGGCAATTTCTGGTAGTCTGCATTTCACGGAGTAGTTATAAATATTGACTCAATCAAGGAAGTATCCATCATTCCTCTGAAGAGAACAACTTTTTATTACTTGCATTTCTTGTTTTTTCTTTTTATCTTTCACCAACTTCTAGGGCTGAAATAAATATTAAATTTCAATAGTGAGTTAGTATAGTATGCAATATTCTTAGTTGTCTTAGGGAAATGAGATATAACATGATTTTTTTTCTCTTTCTGGGATTGTTCAACTATTATATTGTGAAAGTTCAAGGTTGTGCAGGTTTAGATTGTTAAATTTCTCTGAGTCTCTGAAATATGATACATTCTATGTACTATGAGTCTGAAATGTTTCAACATTTAAACCAATGGATCAGCAGTTCTGTGGATTCTCTTGTTTTTTGACTCTGTTATGGCTGAGACAATAGCAGATGACTTAGCAATTGACTCATACCATAACTTAAGTTAAAATTGTGTGAATTATTCAAAGAAAAGTTAAGTAATTATTATTATTATTATTTTTTTGCTTTGGCAATTGGGGTTAAGTGACTTGCCCAGGGTCACACAGCTAGTTAAGTGTCAAGTGTCTGAGGCCAGATTTGAACTCAGGTCATAATTATTTTTATATAAGTTTAATGGGACTAATGCATTTAAAAAGCAAAATGACAATTTCTTATGTATGATTTCATCCATTCTAGCCTATAGGTTCTTTGGGTAAAAAACACTCATTTATCAATAGAAACTTTAGCTGTGTTCTCTGGGAGAATACCAATATTGTGGAGAAGATAAGTAAAGGTCACATTCGTGACATTTGATCACCCTCAAGGAAGGAAAAATTTCCTTAGAGGAGAGGTAAAAATTAATGAGAGGATGAGATCAACAGTAAATCATCAAATATGTTAAACCCCTTTTCTGAATAGTCATAGGAAATCTTTTGTTTGGCTTTTAAAGCCCTTCATATCCTGGCCTTTCCCATCTTTCCAGTCTTTTATACCTAACTCCCCTCCTCATCTCTGATCCAGTGATGTTGGCTTTTTGGATGCTTGTTCTTTGCACATGATAACTCTTAAGTATGAGCATTTTTACTGGCTGTCCTGAATGCTTGGAACACTCCTCCTCCTCATCCCCATCTCCTAACTCCCCTGGCTTCCTTCAACTCTCAGCTAAAATCCTACTTTCTGCAAGAAGCCTTTCCTATTCCTCCTCAATCTTAGGGTTTCCCCCTGAGATTACTTCCTAAGTGATCCTGTATATATCTTGAGTTTTTTTATTGTTTTCATGTCATCTCTCCCATTAGACTATGAACTCCTTGAGGGTAGGGGACTGTTTTTTCCACCTTTCTTTGTATCTGTAGCGTCTAACACTGTGTTCGGAAAATTGCGGTAAATGCTAGTTGAATATGTGTATTCAATAGCTTAGGTATAACATACTCAATACTAATATTTGGAAAAGGAGATATGTATATATATAATCCATATATATGTACACACACATACATATATATGTATGTGTGTACGCGTAGCCCCAGGGGAAGAATAATATAATGGATAGATAGCTATACTGAGAGCCAGGAAAATCTGGATTCAAACCTTACATGGGTATGTGACCTTGGACAAGTTATTCAACCTCTCAGTTCCTTAGGTAACTATAAATTGCGGAATAGTTTCATACCTACATTGGAGGAAAGAATTTCCTCAGTGCGAGCGCTCTATATCAGTTAAATTTTAGTTTTGGACCCAAATTACTTACACTTACACACACACACATACACACACATGCCTATACTTGCATAATGATGTTACATTTGGGGGTCTTTAATGAAGTGATATCTGTCTAGGCTGTTGTAATTTCAGTAAGATTAAGTGAGAGCAGACAACAATGCAGATGAGCATTGGCACCATAATGATGGCCAGGGAGAAGGTCAGAGCTATTTGGGGCTGCATGCCTGAGGGTTTCATGTCACCAAGAAGGAGCCAATGCTTCCCTGGACTCAGTCCTAGAAAAATGATATTAGTATTGTTTTACTCAGTTAGACATCTCAGAAATCTTTCCCACCCTTCTTTTTAAAAAGAAAAAAAAAGAGAGAGAGAATTCAGGAAAATTCAGCAAAAATGATTCCAGAAATGAAGAATTTGGCAGGAGGTAGAATATAAAGGTGTTAAGTTAAAAATAGTATGGCTAAGCAGTGACTAAACTAGGAGTATAAGAACAGCTAACAGATGTTCAAAGTAGACACTTTAGGTTGTTACCAGAAGGTGTACCTAGGGATACTGTTATAAAACTCAGCCCAAAAAGTCCTTAGGCAGAGTAGTAGGTAGATTTAAACCAGCAATCACCCAGGTACAGAATTGAAGCTCTCTACACCCCTTTTGTACAGGGTAGCTCAGCCCTGCTTGTAAATAATTAGAGTTGTATTTAGAGCTGCTTGTCTATTTTAACCAATTCATTTTAAAGATGAAGAAATAGGCTCAAAGAGTTTTAAGTGACCTTTTTAAACAAGGTCATACAAGAAGAGGTCCCAACGCTTCAACCCAGGACCTCTGGCTCCAAGTACAGTTTTCACCTACACCAGTGTGTCTACACACTATTCTAACTACACCTGGCCCACCTTCCATTTGCTCCCATATGTCTGTTTTAAGCCGAAGACTTTGTTTCATAAAGCGATATGATTCAACCAAATCTAGTTGAGGAACTACCATTATTTGTACTAGATTCAGTCATCTGGGCTATGTTGTTGAACTTATTTACTTATTTACATTGTTGGAATGGAAGCCTCACAGTTACCGACCTTTTGGAAAAAGTGTCTTTACTCTCGTTCACAGTGTTTTTGGCTTAATGATTTCAGGGCTTCTGTGTACAAAAAATAATTGCCTTTATTTAGAAAACTTTTCTGTAAACTTTGGTGAACTCATAAAAGGAGTTGCAATTTTTATATTAGATACCCAAATAAAAAATTGAGAAATGATCGCCACCCCTGAATGTGTTCAGGGAGAATGCCTGCAGCTGTTTTTGAATCCATGCTGGCTTTGCTTAAGTTCTGGTATGTTCCCACAATGTCTGTGAGAAATCATTCTTAATAATCAATTTTCAGTTGGGAGCAGGGAATAATAATAGAAATAATAATAGAAAGAATACTGGATCTACGAGTCAGGAGATATGAGTTACAATCTCAATCCTGCCATCACTCAACTGGACAAATAGATTAACCTCTCAGAGTTTCAATTTTTATCATCTATACAATGAAAAGGTCAGAGTGGAGATATTTAGTCAATCACTGATCATTTGAGTTCTTCCTGTGTGCCAGGAATTGTATCAGGGGACACAAGGATAATACAACAAAACAGTCCTTGCCCTTAGAGTGCTTATGTTCTATCTTGAGGAACAAAATGTACACCTGTAAGCAAATGCAAAATATGTGCCAAATAACAATTAGGTCTTTAAGCAGAGATTGGGGGGCTATTTGTTAGAGATGATAGAATAGATGAGCTCTCTAAGGGTATGAGTTGCCCTAAGTGACCTTTGAGATTTCAAGTGTGAAGTTAGAAGATCCTTTTCAAGCTCTGATTCTACAAATTGAAAGATGTTTCCTTATGTTTTGGCAAAGTTAGAGCAGATGTGAGATCTGATATACATCTGCTTCATTACTGTCTCATTGCCAAGTTTTGGAGGGATTATGAAGTGACAAAGGTATTAAATGTCTCTCTTACTTTCTGTACTTTTTCTCTTGAAGTGTGTTAGAATTTTAAAACTACCTCCTAGGGGATATTTGTTTAGATGCTGAAATTATGTGCTTACTATTTCTAATGTGAATATATGATATGATTTCTCTGCCTTGAGAAACTTCATGTAGGAGAAAAAATTTAGTTGTTATTTTTTTCAGAGCTAGGTTTTACTTGGCATTTAGTAATTTCTGAGTTTAGGATAGTAGAAACATAGATTCAGAGTTAGAGGGTACCACAAAGGTCATCTTGTCTTGTCCACTCTTTTCATTTTACAAAGGAAGAAATCGAGGCACACGGGTAAATAATTCCAGAGCAAGAATCCAAACCCAAAGGTACAGAATCCAAATGCAGTGTCTTCTCTCTTGTATCATGTTGTGTTTTGTTTTTAAGCAAACAAGTCTTCTGCAGCTAAGTCAGTTAATGAATATTTATCAAGCACTTATTACATGCCAGGCACTGTGCCAAGTGCTGAAGATACAAAAAGAGACAAGAGGAAGTGTCTGCCCTCGAGGAGCTCACAATCTAATGGAGGCAACAACAAGCAAACACATGTGTGCTAATAAGCTACATACAAGATAAATAGGAAATGATTAAAAGAGGGGAGGCACTAAGATTAAGAGGGGCCAGGAAAAGCTTCTTGTAGAAGATGAGGTTTTAGATGGGACTTGATGGAAATCAGGGAAGGCAGTAGGCAGAGTTGAGGAGGGGAGAGCATTTCAGTCATGCAGAGAAAATGCTAGGAACCAAGAGATGGAATGTCTTGTTGGTGGAACAGTCAGAAGACGAGGATTGAGGAATATATGACAAAGAGCAAGGTATAAGAAGACTGGAAAGATAGCTGAGTGCTAGGTTATGAAGGGCTTTGAATGTCAAATAGAGGATTTTGTATTTGATGCTGGAGGTGATGGGGAGCCATTGGAGTTTGGTGGGGGTTGTAGCATGGTTGGACCTGGGCCTTATGAAAATCACTTTGAAGACTGAATAGAGGATGGACTATAGTGGGGAGAGACTTGAGGTAGGCAGACCCACCAGCAGACTACTATAATAGTTCAGGCATAAGGTGATGAAGGCCTGCACTAGGTCAAAGAAGACAAAGGGGCTTATTCAAGATATTTTTCAAAAGTGAAATCAGCAGACCTTGACAACAGATTGTATATGGAGGGGATGAGAGAAAGTTAAGAGTAGAGAATGACTCCAAGGTTGCAAGCCTGAGTACTGGGAGGATGGTATTGCCCTCTGGAATAACAGAGGAGAAAGGAAGTAGGGAAGGTGTAGGGGGAACAGTAAGAAGTTTGATTTTGGACATGTTGAGTTTAAGATATCTATTGGAGTCCACATCCAGATGTTTGAAAGGTAGTTGGAAAAGTGAGATTGGAGGTCTGAAGAGAGATTGGGACCGGATAAGTAGATTAGAGAATTGTCAGCATAGAGATGGTAATTAAATCCATGGAGGTGATAAGATCACCAAGTGAAGGAGTATAGAGGGAGAAGAAATGAGGGCCCAGAACAGAAACCCATGGGACACCTACAATTAGAAAGAGTGATCTGGATGAAGATCCAGCAAAGGATTCTAGGACACTTGTAAAGTCTGCTTGTTCTGAGGGGAGGAGTTCGAACCCCTGGGTACAACTGGTGCCTGGAGGGGTGGGAATATATGGACACAAGGAAGAGATTTCCAGGCAAATGTAAAAGAAAAAAGCCAATAAGAGAAGGTATAGATCAGTGGTGGGGGAAGGGCTCTACCATGGGGCAGTATACCTGCAGGCTGATACCTGCAGTAATAGGCATTGTTCTGGAAGTTAGCCACAGTGGAAAAGGTGAATCCATGAAGCAAGCCCTACAAGGTAGTGGCAGAAAGCACCTAGGGGAGAGAGCCTAGAATAGATACCTTAGAAGCTTTGATTGCATGAAGAATACAGAGAAAAGAAAGAGACCAGGTAATTATAGGACTCATACAATCACCGAATAATGGTCTAGAGTAAACAGAAAGGAAGATGGGTAATGAAGAGAGTTAGATAAGTCCTTTCTGGAAAGGGGCACAAAAATGAAATTTCAAAACTAAGGAACAGGACTAGCTGAAAGGGAGGAGAAGAAAAAGGAATCTTCTTGACTATCTGAAAGAAAAAAAAGGGGGGAAATATATATAACCAGATAAAAGCAGGAAAGAAAAAGGTTCTAATAAGTAAAACCCTAAAGGCAAAGGGGTATGAAATGAGAAGAGGGGATCAGGGATAAGGGGAAGAGAGCCAGTGGGAATAGAGCCAATTTAAAAAAAAAAGATTAAAGTAAAGGAACATAATACTGTGTTTACAGCAGAAGAGGGAACCTGAAACTGAAAAGCTTCTGCATAGGCAACATTAATGCATCTAGGATAAGAAAGGAAGTGGTTGAATGGGGAAAAATTTGTATCAAATTTCTCTGATAAGGGTTTTGTATCCAAGATTATAGAAATAATTAAAAAATATATTAGATTAATAGTGATTCCCCAATAGATAAATGATTAAAAGATATGAACAAACACTTCTCAAAAGAAGAATTGCAAAGTATTCAAAATCACACGAAAAAATGTTCCAGATCACTAATAAGAGAAATGCAAATCAACACAACCTCAAGATTTTATGTCACACCTTGGAAAGTGGGAAAGATGACAAAAAAGTGGCAGCAATCAATGTTGGAGGGGTAGTGGAAAGATAGACACTAATAAATTGTTGGCGTAGCTATAAAATGGTACAACCATTTTGGAAAGCAATACGGAATTATGCAAATAAAGTGACTAAAATGTCCATATTCTTTGAACGAGGGATTCCATTACTAAACTTTTAACCAAAGGAAGCTATAGATAAGGGGAAAAATCTCTATCTACTCCAAAACATTTATAGCAACGCTTTTTAAAAAACAGTTATATGCCTTTTTATTTTTTAATTAATTTGTTTTAGTTTCCAACATTCACTTCCATAAGCTTTTGAGTTTTAAATTTTCTCCCCCTCCCTTCCTCCCTCCCAAAAATGGCATGCAATCTGATATGGGTTCTACATATACATTCCTATTAAACATTTTCACATTAGTCATGTTGTGAAGAAGAATTAGAATCAATAGGAGGAACCACAAGAAAGAAAAAAACCAACAAAACAGAAGGGGAAAAAAGAGCAAATAGTATGCTTTGATCTGCATTCAGACCCCATAGTTCTTTCTCTGGATATGGATAGCATTTTCCACCATGAGATTTTTGGAAATGTCTTAGATCCTTGCATTGCTGAGAAGAACTAAGTCTCTCAAAGTTACTTATCGCGCAACATGGCTGTTACTGTGTATAACGTTCTCCTGGTTCTGCTCACTTCACTCAGCATCAGGCCATACAAATCTTTCCAGGTTTTTTTGAAGTCCATATGGCAACACTTTTGGTGATAGTTAAGAATTGGAAACAAAGTAGATGCCCTCAAATTGTGGAATGGTTAAACCGGGGCTGGGGAACAAATTGTGCTATATGAATGTAATGGAATATTGCTGTGCCATAAGAAATTATAATATGTCAATGAATGGCGAGTATAGAAAGATCTATATGAATTGCCAGAGTGAAGTAAGCAGAGCCAAGGAAGTAATTTTATAGTAACTTCAATAATGTAGATGGAAAGAACAAGACACTAAAAGATCAAAAGTGTATGTGACAAAATTATGAAGATCAAGTGGGACTCAAATGAAGAGATATGAGAAGACACCCCAGCCTACCCCTTTGTGATGGTGGGAGGTCTACAGTTTTTACACATTGTACATGTTTTTGGATGTTTTTAGTGTATTGATAAGTTATGCTGGCTTTTTTTTTTCTTCTCCAAAAAATACTATTTGTCCTGTGGGATGAATCTCTGGGAGAAGAAGGGAGAGGCATAATGAAGTACTATGGTTATGTAAGAAACAGAAAATATCAATGAAACTTTTTTTTTAAAAATAAGATAAAATATTTTGGCAGTGAAAATAAGTGATAGAATGAGGTTGACAGAGAGGGCAGTATGTTTGAAGGAGACATGATGGAATGGGATCACTTGAGTAGGCAGAAGAGTTAGCCCTGTTAATGAGTAATGCCACCTCATAGTGTGAGACAGAAATGAAGGAGATGGTGGTAGAAGGCATATGAATGAGGAGGAAGGGGAAAAGAGGGGACTCATGGTGAACAGCCTCAGTTTTTTTCTGTAAAATACAAGGCAAAGTTCCCAGTGGAGAGGGTGGGGCACAGAGGGCCATGGGATTTTTGAGAAGTGATGGAAAGGTTTGGAAGAGCTTCTCTGGAGAGTGGGATAGTTAGGTGATAAGGCATATATAATAAAATAGCCTAGCAGGAGGGAGGACCCTGTTGGAATTGTGTAACGTAAATTTGTAGTATACCCAGTCAGAACAGTTTCACGATTTTCTCCAACTTTGCTCAAGAGCATGTGTGTAGGAGCAAAGGTGGCCAATGGAGGGAATGATCCAAGGCTGAGGCTTGACGGGATTCAACCCTCAGAATAAGGGAGTTAGGGATTCAAGAGAGGTGGGCAGCATAGAGAGTTAATTTGGTTCATCAAGAAGGGAAAATGAGGAAGGAGTGGTTAGTATTGAGGAGACAGCCTGGGAGAAAATTGAGGTGTCAAGGGATTGGAGGACATGGTGTCGATGAGGACTAGGATTTGGCAAGGGAAGGCACAGAGATAAGTGAAATATCCATAGATTATGTTCAGAAAAGGGGATTTCCAAATTCTTGAACATGGAAGGTGGTATATTTGGGGGAATGGCAAGATTAAGGGTATGACCATCTTTGTGTTTTACTGAAGTAGAATAGAGGAGTAGGTCATGGAAAGTGAGTGGGTTGAGGAACTGAGTGGTTAGGGTGTTAGGGAGAGTCAGTTTGTGTATTGAAGTCCCCTAGTATGAGGGCAAGAGTTGGGTAGGAGAGAAAAATTCTGAGCCATGTATTCAACTCATTGGGGAAGGAAAAAAAGTGATCTGGAGGACTATAGACAACAGCTACGGGGATTTTGATTGGGTAGTACATATGAATAGCATGAACCTCAAAGCAGGGGAGGTTACTTAGTAATGGAGGTAGGGAAAGAACCTGTGATTATCATTCCTGAAAGGGCTTCTGAGGTTGGTTGAGCTAACTTGAATCCTAGATTTTCAAGACTTATATTAGATTTTCAGGTATTTTACCATTGACTCATAGAGGAAAAGGTGGCAACCAATGACCAAATTCTTCCTTTCCTTCTTCCCAACCTTTTATTGTGATAGAATTTTGTTTTTTTCTTTCTTTCTTTCTTTCTTTCTTTCTTTCTTTCTTTCTTTCTTTCTTTCTTTCTTTCTTTCTTTCTTTCTTTTTTTTTTAGAATAGGCAAGCCAGATTCTGGTGAGACTCTTATGTGGCAAGGCAAATCTATTTGCTATCTTTTAAAACACATTCTTATTTCTGCCCATTTGTTTATGCTGCTCATTCTGCTTGAAATGTTCTCCCTGCCTTTCCCTTTCTTCTCTGTCTTTGCAAATCTTGCCTGTCCTTCAAGGCTCATTTCAGTAATGGTGCTAAATACTAGGAATTCAAAGAAAGACACGACAATCCTGGACCTTGAGGAGCTCTTGATCTAATGGGGCTGTCTGTTTCATGGGTTGAATCAGTTAACCATCAAGCACTTAGTAAGAACATGTTATTTTCCAGGCACTGAAAATACAAAACAAAAAATGAAATACTCTTACTCTCAAGAAACTGATATTTTATTTAAGATAACCAACTACTAATATTTATCTCATACTTTAGGTCCAATGCAATGTAGCATACATTTATTAAATATCTATGGATAAGACTGTAAGAGGCGCTTAGGAAACAAAGACAAAATAAAAACAATCTTTGCCCCCAAGGAACTTATATTCTACTGAGACTAGGAGGTGGGAAGGGTTATGATGTGCACAAATTACTATATATAGGATAACTGTTAAAAATACAATTTTATTTTATTTTAAATTCTGAATTCTCTCCCTCTCTTCCGCTGCTCATTGAGAAGTCAAGAAGAACAAAGCCCATTACAAATATGTACAGACATACAAAGCACATTTTTGCATTAACCACGTTTTCTGCCCCTCCCCCCCAAAAAAACAAGAAAAAGAAAGAGAAGAAAATACACTTCAGTCTATAGCTTGAGTCCCATAAGCTCTCCATCTGGAGGCAGATAGGATGTTTTATCATGAGTCCTTTGGAAATATGGTTGATCATTATTCTAATTTGATGGGTGATCAGGAAATGCTTCCCAAAGGAGGGAGGACAAGAGGTGAATCTTAAATGACACTTAGGATTCTGTGAGGCAGAGGTGAGGAAGGAGGGCATTCTAAATAAGAGATAGTCTGTGCTAAGGTACTGAGATCAGTGGTGATCTGCCCAAATTGAGAGAAAAAATGTAGGACAGTTTGAATGGAGCATAGACTATGTAAAGGGAAATAATGTGATATAAGCCTAAGGCTTGGAGAGCCAAGTCTTAGGAATTTGGATTTTACCTAGGTTTACAAATGCTTTCTTTAAAATGGAGGCAGTGTGGCACAGTGAAAAGAGCTCTAGTCTAGGGTAGGAGGACCTGGGTTCTAATCCTATTTCTGGTACTCTTTGGGTGATCTTAGGAAAGTCCTTTAATCTCCCTGGGCCTCAGTTTCCTCAGCTGTAAAATGAGGGGGTTGGACTAGATGGTCTCTAAGATACCTTCTTGCACTAGATTGATGAATGACCTTATGAAATAGATAGTACAAATACTATTATGACCATTTTACAGGTGAGGAAACTGAGACTCAGAGAAGTTGTCACTTACCACCCAAGTAAGAACTGAGTTTTGAACTTAGGTTTCCAGGCCCCATATTTAATGCTTGATGACCCTGCTGCATCTCTAATAAGCAACACTGCCATTCTTTTATACATTCCTTATATACTATGCAGCAGTTCTCTTCTATGTCTTTGTAAACTTCCCCAAACTCCAAAAGCATCTAGCAAATGCTCTGCTGCTAGCAGTTATTTGGCTGACTGACCTGTTGTTATACTCTGGTATCCATAGTGTAATAGAATTTTTTTCTGTCATTTTTGAGGTTTGCAAAGGTCAGATGTTCATCAGGGAAGAAATGTCTTGAATCATTTGTGACTTTAAGATGTTTTCAGTGACCCCAGAACTTGATCCTTATGCAATGCCCTCCACATAGGAAGGGTTTAATAAATGTTTGAATTGCATGCAACTGGTCGGTGGTCAGTTTGGTAGTTTGAATTTAATTGGCTTCTTTTATGGAATTGGGAGACAGTTATCGTGAATTCATTTATGAGTTCTGGTTATTGGGAATGTTCACTTTTACCTGGTAATAAAAATACGTCAGGTCACCCTTTTTTATACTGTTAGGAGCTGTGAAGTGTTTTCTGGCTCGCTCTTTCAGAGATGGAACAGCCGGCCTCTTCGCATCCATGCTTTCTGTCAAGACTGCAACAATTTGGCAGATGTGGGTTAATGGGTTGCTTATGGCTGGATCTCCCTTGCCTTGAAAAAATGTCATAGCATTGTTTTAAAATGCAAATGTATATTATTAAGCATCATAAACATGTTATAAAATGGTCATAAGCCCACCCATAAAATCCTTACAAATTTAATCAATTTTTAAAAAACACGCCATCCACCTCTGAACTTTTCCCTTCAAGTCCAGTCTCAACTAACACTCAATTAATAATTAGTAATAGTAATAACAGTAGCTAACATTTATGTAGCACTTACTATGTGCCAGGCACTGTGCTAAGTTCTTTACAATTATTATCTCATTTGATCCTCACAGCAACCCCATTAGGTAGGTGCTATTATCATCCCAATTTTACAGATGAGGAAACTGAGGCAAAATGATCCTAGAATGAATGAATGCTGTATGTGGAGGCAGAGGACTAGGTTTCAAATTCCCGTGCCACTTTGGGCAGTTAGTTCTGACCTTCGTATGTCTGTCCTTGATGCAGACAATGCTACTATATAATGAGAGGAGGTAGACTATGTCTGACTTGATTGAGACAACAACTCCTTTTGTAAAATATAGA
Organism: Vombatus ursinus; assembly: GCF_900497805.2. Taxonomy (NCBI): domain Eukaryota; kingdom Metazoa; phylum Chordata; class Mammalia; order Diprotodontia; family Vombatidae; genus Vombatus; species Vombatus ursinus. The sequence goes on along the minus strand of NW_020948983.1, from coordinate 48,290,480 downwards.
ATTTGGATGGTTCTAATGTTCATCATAAATGTTCCTTCTTCTATAGACCTGTCTGTAGAAAAAGCGAGAAGCCGAATGAAAGCATTAGATGTTGATGGAGGTAGGGGCTGTGCCTGTTCATTAATACTTATGTTTCACTTGGTGAATGGTATAGTGGAAAGCGTGCTAGATCTGGAGAGGTCCTTGGTTCCAATCCTATCTCTACCATTTACTACCTGAATGACCTTGGACAAGTCGCTTCTCTGAGGCTCAGTCTCCTTATCTATAAAATGAAGAGATTGGACTGGCTGATTCTGAGATCCCTGATATCCTATATCTCTGGTCTTATCTATGATCCTATGACTTCATGGGGAAGGAGAATATATCAGGTGCTAAACAAGTCAAGTATGAAGTTATCAGACGTTTACGTGATAGAGTAGACAGAATGTAATAGCACAAATAGACTTATTCTGGGTGAGAGGACTAATAATACTCTCTAAGATGGGAGAAGCTTAAAGCTGTCAAAGAATCATGCTTTTTCCAATTTCAAAGCAATTGATAGAATATGAGAATGAATGTGCCTGTTTATTTGAGATCTCAGGGGAAAAATAGTATGGTAAAGAATACACAAAGAGGATGATAGCAGGGAATATTGGACTTTAGTACAGGCAGCAGCAGGACTTAGCAAAGCAGAAGGTCAGAAATTCAGTTAGCTGATTTAGACTGGGTAAGATCTATAGGTTTTGGCAGTCAAGAGGTCAAGTCCAGGGAAGCCATTTAAAGCATGGAGCCAAGGCAATGATTAATCTCCTCAGCTCCCATGGTTTCAATCATCATCTCTCTGCAGATGATCCCCAGGTCGATACATCCAGTCTTAGCTTCTCCCTTGAGCCCTGGTCATAGATTACCAAATGGACAACTCAAATTCAACAATAGAATTCATTATTTTCCTAACCACCCCCTCCCCAAACTGTTTACTTTTCTGAACTTTCCTATTACTCTCAAGGGCACCTCCATTTTCCCAGTCATCCATGTTTACAACCTCTGTGTCAGCCTTGACTCCTCACTCGTATTCCACATGTCTAATGCATTGCCAAACCTTGTCACTTTTATCCTTACAATAACATGTACACATTCTCCCATCTCTACTAACAAATTTAAGCCTTCCTTACCTCTCACTTGGACAACTACAATAGCCTTTTGCCACTACACCATGAAGTTAACATTTTATGTGTCATGTCCCACTTTAACATTCCAGCAAAATCTATAGATCCCTTCTCAGAATATTTTTTAATGCATAAAATAAAATAAAATGCCTAGGATTGCAAAGGAAACCGATTATAATGAAATATAGTCATATTGTTTTTTAGAAAATAAGTTCATAGAGCTCAGGTTATGAATTCTTGGTCTAGGATATTAATATGGGATCAAGGCAAACATGATTCTTAAACTGAATCCAGTGCAATACTACTCATTGTTCTGATGGAGTCATGCCTCCAGTTGCTCATGAAACATTTGATTTTTGGTAGCAATCCAAAGCCATCTATTGGCCCAGAATCTCATAATTTCCCTTTAGGACAAAAATATGTTGAAGTACCTTCGTCCATCACTGCCAGTCAGACCCTGAGTAGCTGTAGGTCCACTGACCTGCTACATTTGACTCATCAGCAGAGCAGAAAAAATAAACAGGCTAAAAGTAATGAATGCCGCACAACTGGGGTTTTGTTCTTTGTCCTGAGGATAAACAGGAGCTGAACCAAGGACTTATCTGTCATGTTATTACAGATGTTTTATGGAAATGTGACCTTTATCACTTTCTAAAAAATATCTGCACCACTATACTGAAACAAAATTAATCATTTAAAATTGAAATTTTATAGTCAATTTTTATTATTGTTTTGTTGTTAAGGAATAGTTAGATAAATTTTGGTTGGAAAAAAAATTCCAGCACTTTTAGAAACATGTTTTAAGGAGACAGAATCAATTGAAGAATATCCATGGTTTTCATCTTCCAGGAAATACATCTTAACCTTTATTTATGGGTTTGGTTTGGGTTTTTTTTTTTTTTTTTTGGTTGTTGTTTTTATTGTTATGGCAAAGAAGACTGCAGTTTCCAAGACCAATACCCCAGAAGTTTGGCAATACGTTATGTAGGCTTTCCTAAACTGCTTTTCTAGTCACTTGGGGCTGATGGTGGAGTGGGAAAGGGGAGTGGGGTGGGGGGAAAGGGAAGGAATAAGCCTTGGATGAAGCATGGCAGCTGAAATATCTGCATAGATATTTCAGTGGATATATTCTCTGTGGTTCATCACTGATTGCCTAGAAAAAAAATAGAGTGATACTAGCCACAATTATTTTGAACTCTTCTTTTTCTTTCTGTTTCTCTCCATGCTTGTTCTGTTAAATTAGGTCACTGCCTATACCGCATGTTAAATAAGAAATAAGGCTCTACGTAGATTGTGTAAGTAGTATCCTACAAGATCAAAATGTCTTGGAATTTATTTCAAGAAAATGAGATTGCTTGGTGTGTACCTATATAGGCACTTAAAAGTCTTGTTTAATACGATCTTTAACTCTACTGATTCTTCTTTCTCATGGAAGGATATCCAGGCATTGTAAAGACCATGTTTCTAAGTGTGCTTTGCTGCCTCACACCAAAGATCTTTCATAATCTTTTCCAATTGCACTTACAACATTAATTATGATGAACTCCAAAAATAGTCTGGCCTTTTTACTTTCAGTTAGCAGAGATAACCTGTTTCTTGGAACACCGAGGACTCGAGCAGAAATTGGAATTCTTTTTTAATATTCAGCTATTGCATCAAGTATGAGAGACGTTCTTTTACATAGGATAGAAGAAATTTAATTTTACAGTCATTTTCTCAACACTAAGTAGGTCAGAGTTTTGTCACAGTTGGATTTTGACAAGATCACAGGTGAGTCATTGGTAAATTTGGACAAAGTCACGAATTTTGTCAAAATTTAGAAAGCAATTGTGATATTGTTAAATTTCAAACCTTGATTACTTTTCTGCCAAGTGAATCTTGAATGATTCTCCTCTATCTTGATGTTATCCCCATCTCTCTAAGATGATTTTCCTTAAATCAGACCATCAGAGAATTCTATGGGGATTTAATCATAGAGGACTTATTGGTTGATAAAATCGTGCTCCTTAAGAGGTGGTCAATAAAAGATCTTTGGGGAACAAACACTTTCTGGGAGCAGGACTGGAAATATCTTTTACTCTTTCACTGTCTTCCTTTACATGTGCTAAAAAATCTCAGCTTCAGGTATTCAAATAGTCCAGATAAACTACAGTAACAATACCTTAGTATGGATTTGAGGGAGCAGGAATTGGAGTTACTTTAGTAAACATTAGTTTTCAGAAATTTCTAAGCATAGTAAGGCATGAGGGAGTAAAGGAAAGAGAGATAGAAATGGAGATAGAGATAGAGAGAGACAGAGAGGAAGAGAGACAGAGAGAGACAGAGAAATAGAGACAGAGACAGAAAGGGAGAGAGAAAGAGACAGAAAGAGAGAGGGACAAAGAGAGAGAGAGAGACAGAGAGAGAGAAAGACAATCAGGATAACACAAGATTTAGCAGCTTCGACATTAAGGGACTACAGGGCATGGAGTATGATATTCCGGAGGGCAAAAGAGATACGACTACAACCAAGAATCACCTACCCAGCAAAACTGAGTATAATCCTTCAGGAGAAAAAAATGGTCATGCAGTGAAATAGGGGACTTTCAAGCATTCCTGAGGAAAAGACCAGAGCTGAATATAAAATTTGACTTTCAAATACAAGACTCAAGTGAAACATGGAAGAGGTAAACAGGAAAGAGAAATCATAAGAGACTTATTAAGGTTGAACTGTTTACATTCCTGCATGGAAAGAGGATATTTGTAACTCATGAGTCCTTTGTCAGTATCAGAGTAGTGGGAGGGAAAAAAATTACATGTATCTATGCATAGATAGATAGATAGAGGGCACAGGGTGAGTTGAAGATGAAGGGTGATATCTGGAGAATAAAATTAAGAGGTGAGAAAGGATTATACGGGGAGAAGGATAAAGGGAGAGGTAGAATGGGGTAAATTATCTCACATGAAACAGACAAGAAAAGGCTTTTATAGTGGAGGGGAAATGGGGGAAAGTGAGAGGGAATGAGTGAATCTTATCCTCATAGAATTTGGCTTAAGGAGGGAATAACATACACATTCAATTGGGTATGGAAATCTATCTTACCCTACAGGAAAATAGGGGGGAAGGGGACAAGAGAGCAGCGGGATGGTAGAGGGAAGGGGAGATTGGGGAAGGGGGTGATCAGAAGCAAACACTTCTGAGGAAGGACAGGGTCAAAAGAGAGAATAGAATAAATGGGGGGCGGGACAGGATGAAGGGAAATATACTTAGTTTTTTGCAACATGACTACTATGGAAGTGTTTTACATGACTACACATGTGTAACCTTGCTTGCCTTTTCCATAAAGGTGGATGGGGAGGGAGGAAGGGAGAAAATTTGGAACCCAAAGTTTTAAAAACACATGTTAAAAGGTTATTTTCACATACAACTGGGAAATAAGAAATATAGGAAATGGGATATACAAATCTATCCTGCCCTACAGGAAAATAGAAGGGGAAGGAGATAAGAAGGTGGGGAAGATAGAAGGGAGGGCAGATTAGAGGAAGGGGTATATAGAATGCATACCGTCTTGGGGTGGGGGGAGGGATGAGATGGGGAGAAAATTTGGAACTGAAAATCTTGTGGAAGTGAATGTTGAAAACTAAAAATAAATAAATTAAAATTTTTTTTAAAAAATAAAATAAAATAATAGATAAAGAAACTAAGGCTAAAACATTAAGTGACTTGCCCAGGATCACACAGCTAGTAAGTGTCAGATGCTGGATTTGAACTCAGGTCTTCCTGACTCCAGGCCTAGCATTCTATCTACTGTGCCACCTAGCTACCTATATGGATCTTTAAGGTCACCTGGTTCATTCCTTTGGTATATTAGTGTGGAATGGGTGGTAGGGATGCTCACAGGGAGGCCAAATTGAATAAGAAAAAAAGCCACTATCAATTGTTAAATATGTTCTACATATTATAGCTTATAGTAAAGAGAGTTCTATGAATGCTTTGTTTCAAGAAGATCCAATAGAGAAAATCTATACTTTAAATTTATATCATAAAAAACAGATAAATTAGGAAGGACATTGATTTTTCCACAGAATTTCTTTAAATTGATACAACAACACCCTCCCTCACTTAGTACATATTAAATGGTTTGTGTTAGTTTCCAGTGTATTGGGACTCCTCAGGTTCTTTATTAACTTACTAATTGAGTAATATTTGTCCAGCAAAAAATGCATCTGTACAAAAGCAATATTAAAATACGTAGAATATAGCTTCATCATTTTAGATGTAAATATTTGATTTTAGTTGGAGGGGGATGTTTGATATATTTTTTTTTGGCTTTGTTTTTGCTTTTACATTGAACCTGGATAATTAATGAATGAAATTCAAACAATACAAGGTGGACTATGAGAAGCCTCAGGTCTTGAAAACTATTTTATATTCCCCTGTGGTATTTTCTGAAACTTGTAAACTTGAAACTTGTAGGGCAAATTTGTAAGCAATATACCTCAATGGAAGATGTCTATCAAAGAAAATATACTCAAACACTAAAATTGATGTGATCTCATTGCCTCCAAGAATGCCAGAAAGAAGGAAACACACATTTATTAAGAGCCTACTATGTGCTGATCACTGTACTAAGTATTTTACCAATATTATCTTGTTTGATCCTGCCAACAGCCCTGAAAGGTATGTGCTATTATTATCCCCATTTTACAGTTGAAGAAACAGAGGCTGGCAGACGTTAGGTGACTTGCCCAGTGTCACCCAGCTAGTAAGTTTGAGGCTGGATTTGAACTTAGGTCTTCTTGACTCCAGGCCCAGTCCTCTATTTGCTGCACCATGTAGCCTATCCATGACATAGCTGTCCATGACTTTTGTCCACATCCTCCCATTATTTCACCTTCCAGGATCCATCCAACATTCTGGAGACCTTCTTGCTTTCTCTTGATATCATGAAAAAAGAGTTGGAGTTCCTGAGTTGTCTGTTGGGCATCCCTTGCTCCTGCCACGTGCCCAGATCATCTTCTTTTTCCAATGATTCATTCCTTTGATGACCTGCTTTATTGCAGCCATTCTTTGGAGTGCTGTATTTGTTACATGCTGCAGTCTACTCCTGCCCATTGCACAACTTTCTCCTGCCCTCTAAGTCATATTCATTTTAAATTCTTCGGTGATTATTGTGTTGCCTGACCTACCAACACAGGTAGATTATTGGTATTAAAAAATTTGGGCCTTTGTTTCAGGGGGAAAAAGTTTGGAGTCATTAAAGCAACTTTACTATTTATTTCCCTGGAACAGTTGTTGTTCGGTCATGTCTGACTGTTCATGGTATGGTCCACAGGGTTTTCTTGGCAAAGATACTGTTGTGGTTTGCCATTTCCTCTCTAGTGTGGCCCCCATTTTATCGATGAGGAACTGAGGCAAATAGGAGTTAAGTCACTTGCTCAGGGTCACACAGCTAGTGAGTGTCTGAGGCTGGATCTTCTCCACTCCAGACCTGGAGCTCTGTCCACTGTATCACTTACCTGTCCCTCCCTGGAATACAGTTGGAGCTAAATAAATGCTTGTCGTCCGACTGATGAAAGAAAGCCAATACCCCCAAAGCACAGTCCAGGTCAGAGAAGGTCTTTTACTTCAGGAAGTGTGCTAACCCTTGAACACATTTCATTTTGCTTTTAAAAGATGTGCCGAACCAAGAGTTTTCAGTTGAAATGGGGGTGGGGAGGAGGAGGAGAGATGTAGAGATCAGGGAAATATAGTTGCTGAGTTTCCCATTTTATCTTCAATATATTCTTTTAAAAAGTCAACAATCCTGTATCCTGAAAGCTTTATTAGGGCTAGTAGACATCCCTCATAGTTGTGACTCAGAGGAATTTCTAAGCCAGTTTTTCATATAGGTCTGACCATACCTATTCATTTCTTGTAGCACAGAGAGCCAATGTTTTAATGCAGCAGTGGCTTTATTTTTAGATTAATTGTCCTACCTTCAAGACATTTATACTTTTGTAGGCTCACAAACTCTTGTAAAACTCTTTATTGGAAAATAATTGAAAGTGAATAGCTAATGCGTTCAAATTTCAACATGAAGACGTTAGACCTGTCTGAATGTACACACTCCCACCTGTATCTCCATGCGCTCAAAGGGAACTGTAAGTTAATGTGAAATGCTGTTATTTTTATACAAGCATCCTGTAATAATATCTATCCCCAGTACTGATTTCCATTAAAAATCTTTTTAGATCAAGACTTTCATTTCTAGGAACATTAGCAAATTTCTGTTTTTGCAGTATTCATCACAAAAATTTATGGGAAAAAATTTTGGCAAATGATATTTTTGTTTGTTTTGTTTGGGATAGTATCGTTTATTTTAGTTTTTTAAAATGTTCCTAACATCCTATTTGTTCCCTGTCCCATTCTGAACTTCTTTTCTTGGTATTTACCCAGATTTGGTTATTGTTTGCTCTTTTATAAATAATATTTTTATTTTTTTTTATTCCAATTTCTTCACTCTGTATCACTTCATATATGTTTTCCTACATTTCTTTGTATTCTTCATATTTGTCGTTTCTTGTGTCATAATATTGTTATATTCATATACCACATATTACTCAACTATTTTCTGATTATTGACCAAATGAGTTAGTATATATATATATATATATATGTACATACATATAGTAGTTCTTTGCAAATCTTAAAGCACCATATAAATTTCAAGCATTATTTATTATTAGGTACATAAGGATTGTTGCTAGGTTTTTGCTCTTAAGAATAGTACTTCCAGTAATATTTTTATACTACTAATTTTTTTCCACCTGAAAAATAACCTTAGGATACTGTCCTATGGCGAATCACCGGGACAAACACTATGACAAATTTCTTCACTTTAATTATGAAGCTCCATATTGCTTTCCAAAATGATTGCACCAATTTAGAATGGTGTAATAGTTCCATAGCTGCACTAGTACTTAATTAAATCATTTACATTTTTCTTTTTCAGTTTGATGAGGGCAAGGTAGTATCTCAGAGTGAGGGGGAAGTTTGAACACTTTTAAATATGCTTATTGATAATTTGTTTTTTCTTTGGAGGACCACTTGTTTATGTTCTTTAACCATTAAGGAAAGGATAGTACTCCTATAAATCTATGTCAAATCTTCATAGATTTTTGGGTGTTAGATTTTTTTATCAGAGATGTTTATCACAAAAATTTTTTTCTATCCTATTTCTTGTTATCAGTATATTTTTTTGTGCAAAAGTACTTTGTTCTTTTATCATAATTATTCTTAGCATTTTCACCTCTCCACAAATGTAAGACATAGAACATTCCATTAAATCATTTTTTAATGATATATATTTTTAAATATTTAAGTTGTTGGTCCATCTGGAACTTATTGTAGCATCATATAGTGGTAAATGTGGGTCTAAACCCATGTTACACCATACTGGTATCCAATTTCCCTAGCAGTTTTTATTGAATGAAGACTTTCCCCAGGGTTTTCATTTTTTGGATATATTGAACAGTAGTCTACTCTATGAATCTGGTTCTTATTCAGAGCTACGTCATTGGTTACACTGAACTCAAAACAATTTTTTTCCAGTTGCAGGTGTATTTTTGCACCAGTAACCCCCCCTCAAAACAACAGAATCCAGACTGTGGTAGAAACTTATCAATATTCCATTTAATTCTGAGAAGAATTAGGACTTAGTTCCTGAAACCCTTTACATTCAAAATATTCCTCTCTGTGACCCATAGATAGCCATCAGCTTAAAAAAACCTCTAATGTCACAAGTTTTCATAATGCTAATTTCCTGCTTTGCAAAGCTATCAGTTTGGAACTCATATTTACTTGCCAGGGATTTTAGAATATTTGTTACAGTTAGCTTCAAAACAGAAGTGTGGAATCAGCTGTAGGCAATGAGAGAGAAAAATTCTTTCTCTGAAGACTCCTTGACCCTATTTAATTTCAAAGACCCTGTATTTTCCCTTTCCTTTCCCTACTTCCCCCCCCCCCAAAAATAAGAGACGCCTTTATTGACTTTAATGCCAGTGGAACTTTTAGAATTGTTTGGGAGGGACTGGGCATCTCCCTCCAGTGGGGAAAATGCAACATATAAAGCAAAGGTTGAATCTAACCCTTGAACTACAGGTTCCTCAGACTAGATAGATATCCAGAAAGGTGGGCCCCTAGGCAGGAGATGTAGGCCTGAAGCCAACCTTTTGTCATGCCCATTTTGAATTCTTCCTTTACAGATAAAATAAGTTTAAAATGATGTTACCTTAAAAAGAAAAATCATTAAAGGGTAACATGCATGCTAAGAATGTATATCTTGAGGGACTGCCTCACTTGCTTTGCCTTTTTCATGTAAAGGGATTTATGAGCTCAATATATGCATTTGGAGAAGTAATATGGTATAGTAGGAAGAACATGGATAATCAGGAGGACCTGGGTTTTAGCCTTGGCTCTGTCACTTACTAGCTGTTTGGTCCTGGGTAGGTCACTTGATCCATCTGAGTCTTGATTTTCTCGTCTATAAAATGGGGGAAATAATACTTGTATTACCCAGCTGATAGGTTATTGTAGGGATCAAATATAGGTATTTGATATGGATATAATGCAGTTTGTATATACTCTGGAATGGATATGATAAAATTTAGTGGAAACTATTATTAGTGATGCTGGTATTACAAGCCTTAGGACTCTTTTTTTAATACTATACGGAGGAGGCATTTTTTTTCTTTTAGATCTTTCCTTAAACATGGTTTTCTTGTCTATGGGCCACAGTTTCTTAAGGCCTATAAAAGAACAAACTATGGCTCAGCAGCTGTTTTTTTTTTTTTAAGAAATGTTTTGCTTTGTATTTTTAAAACAAAATAAAAATTTGGTATTTCTTGGAGCAGACTATCTCTACATAGCTAGTTTAGAGGCAAGAAAAATGAACCATGAATTAGTGAGGCTTTGATACATGAAAAAATCTTTCTATAAAGCTTCTATTTATTCCTTTATTCATACAAATATTCATATGACTTATTCATATGAATATTCATACGATTCATATGAAATCAAAATGATAGCCAGGTTCTGAGATGTACCTTCAGTTTGCTCCAGTTTCTCCTAAGGGTTACAAAATTAACACAGTACTTATTTTTTTACGAAGGGGAGAATCTAGCATCCCTTGAAAACAATGTGCTTCTGTGTAAGGAATGATAACTAATACGTCACATAAAATATTCAGTAGGACTTCTCAGCCTGGGGTGTTGTAGGTTCCCAAGGAGCAACAACATAATTTCAAAGGAACCAAAAGGGTGGTTAGTTAGGTGATAAAAGAGTTTAAATAAAAGATTTAAAAGATAAAAGAGGTGATAAAAGAATCTCCAAGATTCTTGTATAGGGCTAAGTGGATCTTTGAGTTGTGACTACATAAGTAAAAAGCATTCCTAAAAATACAATACGAATAAAGTTATCACCTTTGGAGATTGCATCCATCAGGTAGGCTTACTCAAGGCCAAATAAACCCTAGTCATTTTAGGGATTTTTAAAAAAAGATTTTTCAAAATGATATCTTTAATTCAACAGACTTTTGTTAAACCCCTATAGTACACAGATCACTGTGGTCCCTGCCTTTATGGAGTTTGATATCCGATGAGGAGAGGGGGAAATGATGTGTGCAGAGATAGCTGCATTACAAAAAAAAGAATGAGGCACCGTGATGTTGTAGAGTGCATGCGGGATTGAGAATCAGAGGAACTGCATTCATGTCTCAGCTTTGTCTCTTGCTTTCTATGTGACCTTTGACGAGTCATTTTTTTTCTCTGTCTCTCAGTTTACCCATCTGCAAAATGAAAGGCTTGGACTACATAACATCTAAGGTCTCTTCTAGTTCTGAAGCTATGGTATCATGATAATCTCATAAGAAAGCTACAAAGATGCACCACTACTACATTATTAATCTTGTTGTCTAAGTTTTTGTTTTTAAAAAATTAAATTAATATTTAAAAAGTAGGGCAGTTGGGCAGTTAAGAGATAAGGAATAAAAATTTACGTTTGTGTAGTTCTTTGAAAACTTTTTTTGTTATTTATTCTAAATAAAATTTTATTGCTATCATTTGTTTTTACATACCCTAAATTTCTTTCTGTATCCTTCCCCATCTTTCCTCCTCCCAGAGAGCTATCCCAGATGACAAAGAATTTTTTATATAGTTTTTTAAAGCTTGCAAAGTACTTTCTTCTGAACATCCCTGTTCCATTGCAGATGTTACTATCCCCATTTTATGGTTGAAACAATTGAGGCTGAAGTGACTTGCTGTGGGTCACAAAGCTAATATAATGGCAGGGTCTTGATTCAAACACAAATTTTCGGATTCCAAATTCACTCTGATATCTAGCATCAGGTGACTTGGGTTCAAATTCCAGCTTGAGGACTTACTAGCCATGTGTGAAACCAGGAGCCAATCATTTTATCTTTCTGAACCTGTTTCCTTGTCTGTTATTTAGTTGATTGGTCACGTCCAACTCTTCTTGACCCTATTTGGAGTTTTCTTGGCAAAGATACTGGAGTGGTTTGCCATTTTCTTTTCCAGCTCATTTAGCAGGTGAGGAAACCAAGGCAAACAGAGTTAAGTGACTTGCCCAGGGTCACACAGCTAGTAAGTGTCTAAAACTGCATTTGAATTCTGGTCCTCCTGACTTCAGGCCCAACATCTATCCACTGTGCCACCTAGCTGCCATTGCCTATAAAATGTGTCAAATATTTATAAACCTGAAAGCATCACATGTAATGTTAGTTTGTTATCATAATACCCTGCTTCCAAAATTTTTTAAATGTGTAACAGACTAATTGACAAAACCTGGATGGGGTTAATTCATGTTGATGGTAATCACTTGGGGATTTCTTTTTTGAAGATAAAATTATAAAGAGTTCTTTTCTAGAACTTCTCCTTTTCTATTAACTTGACTCAAAGGCATTTCATTTAGAGTATATGTATATGGATTTCTTGTTTTTAGCTGTTTCCCAGTCTCTAGCTGATAATGAACAAAGAATTCTCTCTTTGATTTAAAGAAATCTAAATGTGATGGTCTAGATTGCCCCAAAGTATCCAAATGCAAGATTATATTTATGCCATGCAGTGACCCAAAAGAATGATTGAAAACCTGGCCTGGGTCTGACAAGTCAGCTGATGCAGCAGCCCTACATTCTGTTGTTGACAATGGCCTTGCTAAGAAAGGATGGGGGCAGGGAAGGAAAAGCCTTGTAGTTGCTGAACAAAACATTAACCTTAGTAGGGATAGGGATCATCTTTAACTCCCCTTTCATTAAAATCCCTTGAGATTTATCTAAACCCTGCTTAAACCTCTTTATGTTTTTATCCTGTAGACTAACAGCCTCTTAGGGTAATCGTTGACTACCTGAGATGTAGTATTTCCTTTTATCAAGCTATTAGGGTTGTCCTTTTAGACAATGCTATTTACCTGGGGACATGTTAATGGCATGTCCAGATTACTGCTGAGCATGGCATTATCTTGCTTGAGCCTCACAACTTAGTGAAGTTTAATGGAAGAACAAGTATTGGAATGTGAGTTAGAGGCTTCTGTCCTTAGAAAAATCTCTTCTTTCTTTCATACTTAGTTTCCTTATCTGCAAAATGAAGGGATTTCTAAAGTCTCTTAAAGGACTAAAATTCAGTTTATGTGAAAATGATCCAATTTGGACAGGGTCATTTAAACATGGGCAGTAACTAAGATGGTGTCTTTTAGGGTTGAAATTAGTACTTTTACCTCGATTTAATAGTCCAGCGGAGCCCAAAAGATTGTAATTTATTTGCTTTTCAGTATGGTATATATGCAGTCAAGGATTCGTGATTTCCTTAGTATGCAAACCTTCTCCCTTGAGGAACATCTCTGCTACTTATTGCCTGTGTGATCTTAATGCTCATGCCATCCCTCTGTTGATTATCTCCAATTTATGTTGTCTGTCCTTATCTTGTTTGTACCTGGTTGTTTGTCTTTTGTCTCTTCCATTAGCTTGGGAAATTCTGAAGAGCAGGAACTGTTTTTTGTCTCTTGGCATCTTCAGAGCTTAGCAAAGTACCTGGTATGTAGAACACAATAAATACTCATTGACAGACTGACTCACCTTGGGCAAAGACTCCCTAGGCTTTAGTTTCCTCATCTATAAAATAAGACTGGACCAGATGACCTCTGTGGTCCCCTTCAGCTCTAAGTCTAGAATCCTATGAGCCTGGAAACTATGATCGTCTAAAACTGAGAGGCCACAGCAGATACATAAGTAAGCTATACAAAGTAATTTTAAGGAGTGCTAGTAATGAGAGGGTGAATTGGGGAGCTCATGATGAATTTGTCATTACTCATGCAACTTGATCTGACCCAGTCTGTTTGAAACCAGGGTAGTTTGGAGGGGTCCCAGGCTATGGGTGACATGAGATCATAGATTTAGAACTGGAAGTCTCCCTCATTTTACAGATGAAGAAACTGAGTCTCACAGAGATTAAGCAACGTGCCCCAGAAAACCCAGGTAGTGTGAGTCTGTGGCAGGAGTGTAGTTCCATGTTCCTGGTTCCAAGTCTAGTGCCCTATAGCACACTGCCATGACATCCTTTAGGTTTGATCCCAGGAGGTTCTATTTATCTCTTTGACTCTACAAAACTTTGGGAAATACTCTAAAACATAGATTAGTTTGGCTTGAGTCTAGGGTGTTCCCAAAAGTGTGTAACAGGCTCCTCGGGTCTACTCAGTTCCCATGACCTACTCTTCCACTCCATCTCAGTCACACACTGAAATGGTCATGCTTTTGATCTTGCCATTACCCAAAAGTGTTCCACTTCCATGATCATGACCTCTCAGATTCCTTTATCTGATCACAATCTTTTATCATTATATCTTTTCCTCTGCCTTAAAACCATAAGCCTTATTCTTTGTCCTCACCATGATCTCTAATCCTCTACCTCCTAGTTCTTGCCCAGACTGTCATCTCTGAAATACAAAGATGATGGCTACCCTTAACTCCATTCCTAATCTCAACCTTTCCATCCTTCCTTAAACCTCTCATGGCACCTTTCCCCTCACTGTGTCAGAGCAGGGCCTTGGCTCATACTTTACCAAAAAATTGAGGCCATTCATTAGATGTCTTTTCCCACTATTTTCTCCACCCGTCTGACATGAAGACATAGTCTTTCTCCTTGCCAATGCAAACCCCTCTACATGCATAAGTGATTCTCATTCCATTCTATCTTCTTCAGCTGATATCTCTACTCCTCTCCCCACTCTAACCAATATTCAGTGTCTTCCTATCTACTAGCTACTTCTCTGCTGCTGACAAACATACCCATGTCTTCTGATCCTTAAAAAAAACCTTCATTTAATCGGACCATTTTTGCTAGATATCATCCTATATCTCCCTTCCCCTTTATGTCTAAACTTGAAGAAGCTGCCTAATACTTTTCTTTGGTCTTCTTTTCTTTCCCCCTCTCTGTTCTAAACTCTACAGTCTGGCTTCTGACCTCATTATTAAGCTAAAATCTGTGCTCTTCAAAGTGACCATTGATCTCTAAATGCCAAATCCAAAGGCCCTTTCTCAATCCTCATTTTTTTGTCTGTTTTTGTCCTTGTTCTTTGTTTTTTACCTCTCTGCATCCCTGGATCATAATCTTTTCCTGGGTGTGCTCTCCTTTCTGGGTTTTCATGACGTTGTTCTCTCCTGGTTTTTCTCTTATTTATCTGACTATTCCATCTCAGTCTCTTTTGCTGGATTTTTCACCAGGGCATACCCATTAACTATAGGTATCTTCATCTGCCAATATGGTGTGGGCCCTCTTTATTTCTCACTTGGACTGTTGCATTAGTCTTCTGGTTGGTTTCTTTGTCTAAACCATCTTCCTCCTCTACTCTACCTTCCACTCAGCTGTCTCACACGTGACCCTCCATCTCTCAACTCCATTTCTTTTTTTACTGGCTGCATGACTGGAGTGCTCTTCTTTCTTACCTCTGCCTCCTGGCTTCTCTTCCTTTCTTTAACACTCTGATCAAATCCCACCTTCTTTAGGACATTTCCCCCTGTCCTGTCTTCTCTTTGAGAAAACCTTCTATTTGTACTTTATAGACTATATGTAAGATGTTTTTGCATGTTGTCTCCCCCATTAGAATGTGAGGTACTTGAGAGCAGAGAACATTTTTTTTTGCCTTTCCATGTATCCCCAGGAGTAAACACAGTGCCTGGCACAAAGCTTAATAAAAACTTAATAAATGCTTGTTGATGTACTTTCCCTTCAAATCTATTTATTCTTTTGTCCCAAAGACATTTGTTCACATGTGATTCAGTAACAGTGTTCTTAAAAATAAGTCTTCCTACAATTAATATCAAACATTACAAGTAATCTGTTGTTACAGAATGCCAGAAGGATACTGAGAGAATCAGAAGTCAGTGAGTCAAATAGCATTTATCAAGCAGCTACTAGATGCCAGGCACTGAAGGCAGTCAATATTTTCATGTCTAACCCATGAAGATGACTGTTTTAGGACCACCTACATAGTAAGAACGTTCCCATTTCTATAGAAAATGTCTGTATTTACAAAGAATTCAGTCTAGCAATGAATTTACTTTGTGATAGCTAAATATTAGTGGCTGCACTCCATGTCTTTGTGGGCCTGAATTTGTTGACCTTGATCCAATCTGCTTCCTATTGTAGACTCAGCTGACAGAGTCTACAGCACAATCAGCTAGAACACGGCAGCATGGTTCAGATGAAAGAAAAAAGGTTTAAAGTAATTTTCTATCCAAGAGCTTGCCCATTCAAGAGAAAGAACTGAATGATTCTATCAAATTATCCCCTTGTATGTGATGGACTAAAATACAAAACAAAACAAGAACTTTACAGCTCTGCCCTCAAGGAATTTATAATAAGACAACATTCATTTTTCTCTTAATAAAAAAGTAGTTTTTGTTGTATTTGTTAACTAATTCCCTTTTGCAATGGAGATTGACACATGTCTTTTTCAAAATTTTATTTTTTAACCTGTGTTTTTAAAACTTTGGGTTACAAATTTTCTCCCTTCCTTCCTCCTCACCCACCCTCATTGAAAAGACAAGCATCTCGATACAAGTTATAGATGTATAGTCATGCAAAATACTTCCATAGCAGTCATGTGAAAAACTAAGTATATTTCCCTTCATCCTATCCCACCCCCCATTTATTCTATTCTCTCTTTTGGCCTTGTCCCTCCTCAGAAGTGTTTGCTTTTGATTATCCCCTCCCCCATCTGCCCTCCCCTATATCAACCCCCTGCTCTCTTGTCCTCTTCCCCCCTTATTTTCCTGTAGGGTAAGATAGATTTCCATACCCCATTGTGTATGTTATTCCTTCCTTAAGCCAAATCCTATGAGGATAAGATTCACTCATTCGCTCTCACCTTCCCCCATTTCCCCTCCACTGTAAAAGCCTTTTCTTGTCTGTTTCATGTGAGATAATTTACCCCATTCTACTTCTCCCTTTCTCCTTCTCCCAGTATAATCCTCTCTCACTCCTTAATTTTATTTTCCAGATATCATCCCTTCATCTTCAACTCACCCTGTGCCCTCTATCTATCTATCTATCTATACATACATATACTTTTTTTCCCTCCCACTACCGTGATACTGGCAAGGGACTCATGAGTTACAAATATCCTCTTTCCATGCAGGAATGTAAACAGTTCAACCTTAATAAGTCTCTTATGATTTCTCTTTCCTGTTTACCTCTTCCATGTTTCACTTCAGTCTTGTATTTGAAAGTCAAATTTTATATTCAGCTCTGGTCTTTTCCTCAGGAATGCTTGAAAGTCCCCTATTTCATTGAATGACCATTTTTTCTCCTGAAGGATTATACTCAGTTTTGCTGGGTAGGCGATTCTTGGTTGTAGTCCTATCTCCTTTGCCCTCCAGAATATCATACTCCATGCCCTGTAGTCCCTTAATGTCGAAGCTGCTAAATCTTGTGTTATCCTGATTGTGTACTTGAATTGTTTCTTTCTGGCTGCCTGCAACATTTTCTCCTTTACCTGGGAATTCTGAAATTTGTCTACAATATTCCTAGGAGTTTTCCTTTGAGGACCTCTTTCAGGAGGTGATTGCCCTCTGGTTCTAAAATATCAGGACAGTTTTCCTTCATAATTTCTTGAAAGATGGTGTCTAGGCTCTTATTTTGATCATGGCTTTCAGATAGTCCAATAATGTTTAAGTTCTGTCTCCTGGATCTATTTTCCAGTTGTTTTTCTAATGAGATATTTCACATTGTCTTCTATTTTTTCATTCTTTTGAATTACTGTTACAGTGCTTTGATTTCTCAAACTGTCACTAGCTTCCAATTTCTCCATTCTAATTTTTAAGAAAGTATTTTCTTCAGTAAGTTTTTGGACTTCCTTTTCCATTTGGCCAATTTTGCTTTTTAGGGCATTCTTCTCCTCATTAGCTTTCTGGCCCTCTTTTGCCATTTGGGTTAGGCTATTTTTTAAGGTGCTATTTTCTTCAGTATTTTTTTGGGTCTCCTTTAGCATCACTCTCAGTTTTTCCTCTACTTCTCTTACTTGCTTCTCAGAATTCTTTTTGAGCTCTTCCATGGCCTGGGACCAATTCATATTTTTCTTGGAGGCTTTGGATGTAGGAGCTTTGGCTTTGTTGTCTTCTTCTGGTTGTGTGTTTTTATCTTCTTTGTCACCAAATTAAGATAATATAGTCTGACTCTTTTTGCACTGCTTACTCATGATCCTGGCCAATTACTTGAGTTATAAACTCTTTGTTAAGGTAGGAGTCTGTTTCCAGTGTGGAGAATGTACTGTCCCAAGCTTCAGAGTATTTGTGCAGCTGTTTTCAGAGATAGTTCTAGGGACCTATAAATTTTCAGTTCTTCCAAGGTGCGATGAAGAGTGAGGTGTTTACTCCTTTCCTGGCCTGTGCTCTGGTCTATGAGTGACCACAAGCACTCTTTTCTGTCTTGGAACTGTGAGGAGGATTTCCTCTCCACAGCCACTACAAGCTCCACCACACTAGAGCTCCTCCTTGCCCCAGGACTGCCCCCCAGAACTGTGACCCAGATCCAAGCACAGGCAAAGTGAGAGAATCCTGCAGCAGCAGAGAGATCCCTGCCATCCCTCTCTGATCAGCCACTCGATTCCCCCTTAGTCTGTGGGCCTGAAGCTCAGGAGGTAGCCACCGCCCTCTCTCTCACCACAGAAACAGACTTTTCCCACTGACCTTCTAAGTTGTCTTTGGCATTCATGGGTTGAGAAGTCTGAAAACCTCCACAGCTGCCTACAATTCAGTCCTCTGAGGCCTGCTCCAGGTTCACTACGGCTTGGGTGCCCACGCCGAACTGCACTCCTCTCCCAGCCTGGTGAGATACACCTTTCCGATCAACCATCTAGGTTATTTTGGGCTGGAAATGTGTTTCACTCTGTCTTTTTGTGAGTTCTGCTGCTTTAGAATTTGTTTAGAGACATTTTTTATAGGTATTTGGAGGGTTTTGGGGGAGAGCTCAAGCAAGTCACTGCTTTTACTCCACCATATTGGCTCCACCCTCCGCCACATGTGTTACAGGAGACGTTTGACCTTGGGTTCCACCATGCCAGTGGAACATAAGTTCTAGCATGTGATACTGATCTGGAAAGGCTTCAGTTATGAACTGTCAATGGCTTGCATATTTGCTATCCAAAGTCTAGCGTACCTAAGTCTGGGGCGTCTTACAACTAGAAGCTTGGCTGACACTAGGTGATAGAATTCTTTTGACCAAAGTAACTCAAAAGACTGTCTGCTAAGGCATAGAAAAGTTGTATCCTGGTTGAGTGCATAGTGTATCTGTACAGATAGAATCCTGGAATTGATGAAAATAATCTTTTGGGGTGGTGGCTATTGGACTAAACTTCCAGGTGGCATAGTTAGCCTATTCCAAATATACCTCTACTACCAATACTTTGGTTGCTGTCCCTCAGAGTCCCCCACAGAAACAGTCTGTTGATTCCACCACACAGTGAGAAAAAATGTGGAATGTCTTGTTCAAGGATGCATTGGCCTTCTAAGGTTCTTTTCACCTATGAGATTCTCTGACATATAGCTTTAAATAGATTTTGTTATTGGGCTATCAAGGACCTTATGTGTCCAATTTAGTAATGTAATAGCTACTAATTTTTTGTAGTAATTTCTGGCTTACAAATTTAATCCACCCAACAACTCTTTGAAGTAGGTTGTGCAAGGGTTATTGTTGTCTCTATTTTAGAAATGATGAAATTGAGGCCTAGAGCAATTAAGTGATTTACTCAACATTACATAACTTGCAAATAGTAGAGATTTGAACAGAGAATTTCTGATCTCAAATCTAGTGTCCTTTCTACTACAACACAGTTGCCGTTGGATAGATTATCCTGTTTGGTCTAGAACATTAAATGGTGTGGTCATAATAAAGTGGTTCTGTGTGACTTTCCACTATAAGAAATTTGAAAGCAATATGTAAATTGGACTAACCAATTCTTTAATGTACACAAGTGTAGTTTGGTGGAAAGAACCTTATGGATTTGAAATCAGATGGCTTGGGTTGAACCTGCTCTATATTAAGGAAAGATAAAGCCATATTAAAAGAATTTTATCCTTTTTTAAAAAAAATCCCCACTCCCTAGCATAGGGACTTGCCCATCTTAGGTATTTGACAATTTTTTTTTTTTTGTTGAACTAAAAAGAGTTGATCCCTGTGCTCTGTGCTAGCTGCTAGAGAAACAAAGATTTAAAAAAAATTATAGCCTCTTAAAGATCTTACGTGATATTGTAAGGTGAGGTTGGGGCTGAGGAGGTAGAGTGTGATGGGACAAAAGAATAGTCAGACAACATGCTTGAGGAGGACTTGAAGAGAGGCTGGGTGGATCAAGGAAATTCCAAATGTATGCTGCTGTTATCATTCCTATCCCTTAGAAGAAACATAATGAAAACAGAAGGCTAAATATTGTTAGAGCTCACCTTCTTGTCATTCTGACATTTTGTAATTCTGTCATTCTTCTCATCCTGTTATTCTCCTATATCTTTGTAGCAGTAATATGTATTTTGCAGGCCCCTAATTCTAAGTAAAAATGCATCATTTGCTCTATGGCAAGTGTATAGTTAATATCCTTCTTATCCTTTTTAGTGCAAAATTGCTTCAATACGCTGGATTTGTCTTTCTCTTCTTTTGACCTGCTCAGCATAGCTTAAACCATATGGTTATATGGTTCACAACAGATTATCAGAATTTTTTAAAAAATGGTTGTAAACAAAGATAGAAACAATCAATCATTTGAGAGCCAAGCAGAAATTGGTGCAAATATAAAAAGAGGAGAGTTTAAGCCAACTAACCAGGTAGCTAAAGTGAAATTTGAAGATTCTGTCTCCCTGTGGTTTATGGAATCCATTCTGTACAGATCCCCAAGTAGGAATCTACTGCTGTGGTGTGTAAGGCATTATTAATCATTCCACCTTGAATGTATTCCATTGTATTCATTCCTTGAATTTATCCGCATTCCAGTAATAGGAAAATGTGGACTTGCCCATCCATCAGCAATACTGAATATGGAAGTGAGCTTGGTGTAATGAATGTGATATAGAAACTGTGTAAGTCTAAACTTACTGTTCCTAGGGATTGAGGTGGTATGGGGAAATTAAAATGGGAAAAAGCACTTTTAAGGTTAATTTGTATTATCAACATTTTCTCCACTACTTTCTTAAGTCTAGACAATCAACAAAACCACAAATCAAGCTCTTCTTTGTAGCTTTTTGCCAGTTTCAAAGGTGTAGATATATTGAAAATTCAAGGATTGGCTCTCGGGAGTCAGTATGAGCTGGCTTCAACACACCCCTAGACAAAGGGGCAGTGCCATACACATATACATATATTGCTTTCATATGTTGCATGCTTATTACATATGTCATATACATTGGTGTATGTCCTTCCTAGGGATTGAGTTGGTATGGGGGAGAGTGTTTGGTGTTGGGGGAAAAATTTTTACTTTTCTTCTTGCCATATCTCAGCAAATATCCCTTCGTAAAAGTAAAAAGTAGGGGCAGCTAGGTGACGCAGTGGCTAGAATACCAGCCCTGGAGTCAGGAGGACCTGAGTTCAAATCAGGTCTCAGATATTTACTAGCTATGTGACCTGGGCAAGTAATTTAACCCTAATTGTCTCAAAAAAAAAAGAAAGAAAGCAAAAGGTATATATGCATATAATTTTATAGGTTACCAAATGCATCTGAGCTGATCCTCACTACAACCTTATAAGGAATATAGGACAGGTTATTATCTCCATTTGACAGATGAGGGTACTGAAGTTCAGAGAGCTTAAGGCATTTGCTCAAGGTAGCACAGGTATTAGACAGAGAAGGGGCTTGAAATCAAATCTTTTGAGTATAAGTACCATTCTTTTTATATACTACAAGCCTTAGAAACAGAACATAACATCTATCTTTTGGAGGATTAAGTTCATTCAGTAACTGATAAATTGGTTGTTTTTCAGACTTCCACAATTTAAAAATCATTTTAGGTCAGAAAGAATTATTTATGAGAAAGAGTCTGCTCAAATATATTTTTTAAAAATTCTGTAATATTTGTTCCAATGAAAAATTGAAGAATTCCTAAGATTGTACTAAATATTTCAAGAATTTTCAGGATGGCTAACAACTGGGTTTAAAATATGTTATAAAATTACTTGACAACAGACCAATTTATGAGACAAATGTCTTGTGTTTAAAATGAGTATTTCTGCATGAATTTATGCTTGCTAAGTATTATTCATTCAATGCTCAGATTTGATATTTGGTGACCTTTTGGTGTGAAAATATATATATTTGAAAAGCTAATAAAATTTTATGACTTTTCATAATACATTTTTGAACCTCAGAATTGACCAAGGTCTTAAAGATCTTCAAAATGTTTTCTTTTGCACATATTTTGCTTTTTATTAGCATTTAATGCTACCAATAGAGGATAAAGAAACCTCTTTGGGATTCTAATAACCAAGTGGTCTATTTATAAGAAATTATATGCTTGGCTGCAGCAGACCTGTGTGGTCCAAATACCCTAGATATCTTTATTGGGAAAATCACTATAATTGCAAATTTTGTTTAAATAAGTATTCATTTTTTTTTTACATACTTCTCCTGCCCTAGTTGACCAGATTTAAAATCTGACTCTCTGTTAGGAAATTTATATTTGGAAATGAATATTAGTTTAATTTCACCCTCAGGAAAAGGCAAAATAGATATTTTTTTTTCTATAAAGTGAGTAGTTTTCCAGAGCTCCTGCCAATAAAAGCCTTTTCTTTGAGCTAGTTTGCCTTTGTCATGCCTATAGAAGATTAAGGTCATGCTGTTCAATCTGTGTGTTTGTCTCCTACCATTGTTCTAGCCCTTCCATGTAAGATTATGCTCTTCACTCATAATACCAAGTGATATTGAAGTTTCATAGATGGGTCTACATTATGTCATTTATATCCTCTTGCCCAATTTCTTGAATATCTCCTATCAGTGAGATGACCTAACAGGATTATCAGGACAGTCCAACTATAAAACTAAGTCTTATATTGTTTAAGAACAAAATGTATGACCTCCTACTACTTAAAAATATATCCTACCTGACTTGCTGAAAGGCAGATTTTGGCTAAATATAAAGAAAAAAATTCTAACAATTGATCCTACCTTAAAATGAAATAGCTTGTTTTTGTTGATAGTGAATTCTCCACTATTGGAGATTTTCAAGAAGACGCTGAATGATGATCGTCTGTTTTGTAGATGAACTTTATAAAGTTTGGGTTGGGGGATGGGCCAAATGACCTCCAAGTTTCCTTTAAACTCTGGGAGACTGATCCTGTGCCTATGTAGGCCAAACTGGAATTGGACTTGGGAGTCAGAAGCCACTGGGTCAGATCCTGACACTTTATTAGCTGGGTGACTGTGGGAAAGTCACTTAACTTTTCTGAAAATATACACAGGTATCTCAGGTTTTCTATGATCACAGACTTAGACGAAGAAAGGACCACACTGGTCATCTAGTCCAACCCCTTCTTTTTACAGATAAAGCAACTGAGGCAAGAAGGATTAAGTATTGACTTGTTCAAGGTCACTCAGGTACTAAGTGACGGAGCTTGGATTACTTCAAATGTGCTAAAGCTGTGAATTATGATAAAAAGCAACTTTCTTTTCTCTTAAAGGAATGAATAATGGGATCAAATGTATTCTCTCAACAAAAACAAGTTTGAGTCAGCATTTTCTGAGTCAACCTGGTATTTATTATTTATCTGAAGTAGATACTGTGTCCATGTTGAATGCTTCAAATGTAAAGTGTGGACAGCAGATATATATTGCCAAGGACAAGCTCTTAACTCGGAACTGAAATTTGGAACTGTTCCCTTTCACTAAGGATCACACTGATGGTCCTGTATATCACCTGTAGCTGAACTGGGATGCTTTTTGCAAGGATTGTAACCTCTAAAGAATTGGTCTAAATATACTATCTTCAGTTTCCTTTAAAAGTCACATTTCAAAGAGACACAACTATGGTTTGAGGGAAATATGAAACCTTAACTTCTTTAGTAGGAAAGCTATGTATAGATGAGAAAATGTGTACATTTATTTTCCCTATTAGAAGATTATTTCCAAGATTTTTTCTTGAACTTGTGACTGATCTGGCCCCAATTAGGGACAATATCTTGACTCTTTAACTTGGTGTTCCTCTCCTTATTCATTTCTTTCAGATGTTTAAATATACTATTTAAAGGAGTCCTGTAGACAATACACAGTGTAAGTGAAGAGTTCTTTGAGAGTAACCATTATACATACAGTATTTTACATGTTTTATGTTTGACATTTTAGATTTCAATTCAGTTTTTTAAAAAATTCACCATTTATTTAAATATTTTTAAGAGTTTTTTCCCCCTTTGTCGATGAGTGTAGTAGGAGGGACAGATTAATAAAGAAAAATAAATTTGGAAAGAAGTCAAAATTGTTAACATTTTCTGGTGTCACATAAATGGTTTTCTGGAGTATACGTAAGTAAAAAACATTTTAAAAGAACAAGAAAGAAAGCCACGAGTTAGAAGACAGCTCTTGAAGTTCTTTTTTTCTGTGTTTTCAGCTCCTAACTCATTACCTCTGTGTGGTAAAGGTGGCACAGTGGATAAAGTGCTGGGCCTGGAGTCAGTAAGACTCATCTTCCTGAGTTCAAATCTGACCTCAGACACTTACTAGCTGTGTGACCCTGGGCAAGTCACTTAACCCTGTTTGCCTCAGTTTCCTCATCCGTAAAATGAGCTAGAGCAGGAAATGTCAAACCACTCCAGTATCTTTGACAAGAAAATCCCAAATGGGGTCAGAAGAGTCGGGCATGACTGAAAATGACTAAACCCTAACTGTGTGGTAAGTTAACCTTTTTGATGCAAAACAACTGAAGTGGAAGTTTCTTAACTTCTTTAAAAGGGAAAAAGGATAGTGTAATGAAAACCAAAAAAGCATTGAAGGAAGATTCAGAGGGCCTACCAGGTTTGAATTCTTCCCCCATGACACTAACTAGCTGTGTGACCTTGAGCAAGCTCCTTAACCTCTATGTCTTAGTTTTCTCTTCTGTCAAATAGAATTAATGATACTTGTCCTACCAATCTCACAGTGTTATTGTTGTGAGAATCTTTAACTGTAAAATGCTATGTAAATGTAAACTGTTATCATTTCTCTTCTCCCTATAAAATGGGAAGGTTCCCTTCCACTTGTTGGGGGTCAATAGGGTTTTTTGAAACTGTCAGAGTTCCAACAAAACCCATGTACTAGTAAGGATGGTACAGAGTGCAAGGGAAGACAATGGACTAATGGGGCCAAATGGCTTCAGATGGTTTAAAGCAATGAAGATAAAATATGTGCCTGCAAAGAGCTGAATAAATGACTTGAGCCTAAGTCAAGGGAACAGTAGTAACGTTCATTAAGGTAAGAGAGCCAAGGACAGTTAAAAGAATGACCTTGAAACCTGTAGACCTGGGAGAAGCCAGTATGCGGTAGCCCCATGGGACTTAAGCAGGCACCGTTAGTGGATGAAACTAGAGTATATTTAACTTGAGGCTGGAAACAGCTGTACTAGTGCTACATTATTGTATTATTTCCTTCTGATTTTGTTGACCTAGAAATAAAAGCATTTGTGTTTTGAGTGTCTAATTTTTGGATAAACTGATTAAATCCAGAATTAAATCTTCATCAAGAAATTACAGGTGAGAATGGAAATATTTTAGAACCTGTACTCAGCACTTAACTGTGCAGGTGTATCTCACTTTATGTAAAAGTAAGAGATGACCGTCTTGTTTTCTATGAAAGATACCTCGAGAGGAGGGATGGTTATTTCCTTTCCCTCCAGTTTGTAATGTGGTTCTTTCTAATAACTATCTCCCCTATTGCAGTTAAATTTTGATAAACATTCAGGAATAAAGAGCTTTTACTGGGTCTAGAGTTAGAGAAGCTGAATTTCAATCCTATCTCAGTCACTCACTATCCTTGTAACCTTATTCAAGTTTCAATGTCTCTGGGCCTCAGTTTCCTTATCTTTAAACTGAGGGGTTAGACTAGATGACCCTTAAGAATCCTTTCCACCTCTAAATCTATGTTTCTGTGAACATATTAATCACATCAAGTAAGATATACCTGTGTGTTTTAGTAGAATTGTTTCCCTCCAGACTTTCAATGATTGTTAATAAAGTTTCTACCATATTAGAAAGAAGGAGATACTTATTTTGGTTGTTAATTTGGCAGCTGTTGCTACCTAGGGGTTTTCTATTTAGTGATGGCCTTGGTAAGATTGCTATATTGGTTGTTCATTTTCTACTTATAAAAGAGGGATGGTATTATCTGCAAAAATAATCATAAGAGTCTTAGGAAATCTAATAATTGGAAGGGAACTCAGGAGTCCATTTAGTCCAACACTTGTCTGACTAATATAATGCCTCTCCAGACTATTCCTCCCAACTCACATTTAAATATTAGACCCTCTGGGGGACAAGTACCCCAGGTTCAAAGTTACTTTATGGGTCTTTATTTCTAAAACTATAGCCCCATTCATAGTCAACCAGTGGACACAACTAATATAGAGTGAAGACATTTACTGGATAGCATAGCTAAAAAGAGTACATCACAGCATTCACTCTATAGATCTGGGGCACATTCTCCCACAAATATATGCACCATCAATGGAGGAGAGTGAACAAATATAAAGATAGTATATGAGAGCCCACTACATGGGGAATGTAGATGGAGAGGCAACTTATACCTCCAACAGTAGTAGAGCTTCTCATTTTTTTTCAAAAGTAAATGTTATCTGAATAAACAAAAATAGATTTTTCTCTCCCACCCTCCCTTCCACCAGTTTTAAAGCTCAAAACTACATTAAAACTTTTGGGAAAAAACCGTATATGTCTCATTCCGCACCCTGAGTCACATCTCTATCACAATGTGGGTAAGCATGTTTTATCAGTGGTTCCCTGCAATCATGATTGGTCATTTCATTAATAAGAGTTATGGATTTCAAAAGTGCTTGTTTTTACAGTGTTTGTTGCTGTTGTATAAATTGTTCTCCTGGTTCTGCTTATTTTACTCTGCATCAGTTCATACAAGTCTTGACAGATTTCTCTGAAACCATCCCCCCTTCATCATTTCTTATGGTTCATAGTATTCCATCATACTCATATACCACAATTTGTTCAGTCATAACCCAATTGGTGGGTACTCCCTTATTCTCCAGTTCTTTATAAAAAGGGCTGCTGTAAATATTTTTCTATATATGGATCCTTTTCTTCTTTCTTTGATCTCTTCAGGGTATAGACTTAATAGTAATATTGCTGGGTCAGAGGATGTGTACAATTTAGCGGTTTCAAATTGTTTTCCAGAATGGCCACACAAATTCACAGCTTCACCATCAATTCATTAGTGTGCCTATTTTCCTGCAACTCCTCCCGTTGTTTGCCATTTTCCTTTTTTGTGTTGCAGTATGATCCTTCATTTTATGGAAGGCTTCACCACATTAATTTTCAGGCTTGTACATAGTCTGTATTAAACATGTTGTGTAGCCTATTTCATCATATCAGTGTTCGCTGTTCTGACTGCCATTACTCAAACAATTTAATCCTTTGGTAGTATATAAGGTGGTTGTTGTTGTTGTTGTTGAGTCGTTTCAGCTGTGTCCAACTCTTCATGATCCCATTTGGGGTTTTCTTGGGAAAGATACTGGAGTGGTTTGCTATTCCCCTCCCCAACTCATTTGACAGATGAGGAAACTGAGGCAAACAGGATTAAGTGACTTCCCAGGGTCACACAGCTAGGAAGTGTTTGAGGCCAGATTTGAACTCAAGGAGATGAGTCTTCCTAACTTCAGGCCTGGCACTCTATCCACTGCCTCACCTAGCTGCCTCTGAGGAGAAGATATCAAGCATTTATTTCATTCCAACTATATATCAGGAATTGTGCTGGGTCCTGGGAATACAAAGACATAAGTGAAAAAGTTCCTGACCTCAACAAACTTATATTTTACTAGGGACAACATCATATCTACAAACAAATAAATATAAATATATGCTAAGTAAATACAAGGTGATTTTGGTGCCAGAGAGGCACGAACAGCTAGGGTGATCAAGAAAGGCCTCATATAAGGGGATTTTTTTATTGTGAATCTTGATGCCTAGTGATCCAAACTTTTAAGATCTACATGTGTATTAAATTAAATATTAAATATTCACTTTGCAGCTTGAAAATTAGCTTCACTAACTTTTTGTATTTAGAAATTTGAGTCTGTAAAGAAAGGATTATTTATTGAGCATAGTATATTTTTCTCTCAAAATAAATAGAAATTTAGCTGTGAAATACCTTTAACATCATCATAGCTGGCATTAATGTAAAGTTTTAAGTCCTTTACATACATTGTTGCATATGTTTTCTCATAACCACCCTGCAAAGTCTGCAGAATAGAAACTATTAACTACCTTTTCTAGATGAGGAAAATCAAGGCTCTGAGAGGTTGTCAGTTTTCACTGGCTGGACACCTAGTGGTGACTGAGGTGGGATTCAGACCCAGTTCCTTTCTGATCATAAGCTGGGAGCTCTGTCTACTAAGTCATGCTACCTTTCTACATAAAAAAATAAATGAGGGCTTGTGAGTTAGAGACTTAGTCATGGGTTGGGGCTGGGGAGTGGAAATAGTGTTTATAGTACTTGGGCTCATACCATTTCCTCCCTTGTATGTTTCTTTTATGCTTTTTGGCTTTGGTTGATCAGTTTGGGGCTTTCTTTACATGCATGCAATAATACATTTTTTGTTGTTGAGGAAGCATTCTGGAATCTGCCCTGCCACAAAAGGGAGTAATTCTACCCTTCCGAAGTGGTTCCACACATTGGCTTCAGGCCTTACTTTTTCTCAGGAGCTGTTATTAAAAATCACATGCCATTCTTCTCATGGCTATTTCCTCCTTTCTCCTCCAAGGGCAGCCTAAATATGAGCTGTATGAAAGGAGCAGGGTACAAAGTGAGATTAAAATTAACCTCCTGGTTTGGACATTTTGAAAACATTAACTATTCCTTCACCCATCCAAGAATTGTAGTTTATGCTCTGATTGTCCAAATTCCTTGGAGGACAGTGCTGGATGAGAAGGGGTCAGCCTGGCAATGTCAGAAGAAAATAGCCAGCATGAAAAAAGGTCTGAGGCCAGGTGTGCAGGTATAGTGATTAAATAGCTATTCAAAGTGTGATCATTGACGTCAATGCTTTTCATTAGAATCAGAATTTTCACGGCTGAAGGAACAAAAAAAAAACACACATTTACTTCAATCCCTTTATTTTGCATAACAGGAAACTCATACTTAAGGATATGATGTGACTGGTCCAAGGTCACCAAATTAATGGCACAGCTGAGGCTTGTTCTTATATCTTTAAATTCTCAGATCAATGCTTTGTCCACAACACCACACCATGTCTCTAATTATAAGATGAGTAAAGATTGTGTTAATTCTGTGGTTTAGGGATTTGAAAATTATTTGTCTTTGTACTTCTCCCAATACTTAGCAGAGTACATCACACACATATGTTCTATAATATATACACATGTTTGTATGCACTGTGTATGCATACTATATATGTGATACACTCTACTTACATATGTGTGTAGATATATATTTGTATATGTGTGTGTGTTTATATCCTCTTTGTCATGTGGACAATTTGGTTACTGAAAGAAGTATGAAAAGAATTTGTAAGGAACTAATAAAATCAGCTTGAGAAGAAACAGCCCCTGGGAGAGTTTGAATGTGAGCCATAGCCATGACGAACACCCCTTATGGAAAAATCTCAGACCTACTAACATCATACGGGCTGAGTGAGTTAGTCAAAAGAGAGGAAAAGGAGGTGCAGGGACCAGGAGAGTTATGCCTCCAGGTAATACTACCAGTACAAGTAGGTTGGTGACATACCTGGGTGACAACCACTAATTTACCTATGAGTAACTGGTGTGGGGGGAAAGTATATGCCTATTACTTGCTACATTAAGGTCCCCAGCAGTGTGCTTCCCATTTATGAAAAAATTAATCACAATGACAACACTGATTCAAACATGATAAATGAGGAGACCACTAGAATAATAATCATAAAATTTACACAGTAGAAGGGAAAAGCAGTAATAATCCAAATGCTATAGTCGACCTATAAATCTTGTTACACTTTTTCATAAATGCAAACAGTGTCAGGGAATGAGTAGAGTGCACATAAATAGAAACATAGCAGTGAGGCATATTAATAGGGAAGTCCATGTATTTGGGCTACTTAACAACACTTTTGCAAGCCTTGACATTTCTGATCTCTTTAGAGAAGAGTTTGTACTATATATTACTATGCTAGATAAAACCATTTCTTAGCATGCTACTGCTCTTCTGATTCTCGCTCTTCATCCAGGTTGCTGAAGCAGTGTCAAGATCTTTTAGTACATATCCACCCTTGGCATGATGCTGAGAAAGTGTTATGTTCTTTTAGCAAAAAACAAACAAACAAACAAAAAAACAAAAACAAAAAACAGTTGCAAAATTTGTCCTCCTCAGATTTCCTCCCTACTCTTTTAAGTTCTTGAAGGTAATAAAGTGCAACACAGGCAACTAAGGGGGTTTCTTCTCTCAGGCTGTACATGGTGCCAGAAATACAGCCAGCTCTTCAGTAGGAGGATTTTGCTTTCTCTAATCAGCTTCTAGCAAGAGTAGCTCCCTCCTCCAATGAGGACATCAGTTGGAGAACTGGCCTGCCTTCAGTCGGCTTTCTCAGCTGACTCAGCCCTAAGCATTGTTCTTATCTTTTGATTCTCCTTTGCTTATTTCAAGTAGCATGGGGTAACCTCTGCTGTCAATATCTTTCTTTAGGTGTCTGTTCTCTCTCTTCAGATCTCTGGCTTCTCGTTGCTATCTTAATCTAGTTATCTTTGGTTTCTAATGTCTCAAATCATGGCCTTCTTATGTTTAGTGACTCATCTCTTCCTTATGATTTGAAACTCAAAAAAAATCCACTTTTCTGACAGTTATGACTCCCACAGTCCTTATATAATCATCTCACAGTCCCCAGTTATTTGATTTATAATTTCTCAGTTATAACCTACAAAACTTAAAAAAATAAAGTTATATGTAAATGAGCTGATGGACCACAATGCATCACAGACACCATTGCCTCGGTCAATTCTCTACTTTCAAGTAGTTGTTCTCAGAACATTTATATGGATGGCATCTTAGATGGATAGACTCTTAGGTCCTCAGAATAGTCTGCCTCTCCTTAAGAATCTTTCCCTGAGGGCTATTTCTTTTAAAGTTCACAAATGTTCTTTTTTCTGCTTTTTTCAGCAACCAAAAATGTCCATATGACAAAGGCAGGGTATGCTAGTAAATGTTTAACAACCGGCTCTCCAAAAATACATAGAACACTTTTTTTTTTAATAGGCAGTTGGGGTTAGGTGACTTGCCCAGGGTCACACAGCTAGTTAAGTGTCAAGTGTTTAGTCTGAGGCCAGATTTGAATTCAGGTCTTCCTGACGTCAGGGCCGGTGCTCTATCCACTGCACCACCTACCTGCCCCCATAGAACACTTTTAAGGTTAATTTGTATCATCAATATTTTCTCCATTATTTTCTTAAGTCTAGACAATCAACAAAACCATAACTCAAGCCCTGATTTGTAGCTTTTTGTCAGTTTCAAAGGTATAGACACATATTGAAAATTTAAGGACTGACTTTTAGGAGCTAGTATGAGCTGGCTTCAACATATCCCAGGACAAAGGGATAGTACCATACACATATACATATATTGCATCTATATGTTGCATGTTTATTACATATGTCTATGTCTACATAAACATGTAATATCTACATACTTGTTCTCCAACCTTTGTCATGTTCATAAATATATATTTATTTGTATATTTATTGTGATAATGCTATATATCTATATAATCATAATAAATTCATCAGTGTAGGGAACTTCTGGTATAGAAACTCCCTTCTCCAATTTAGCTTGGCAATTCTTTATAACTTAGAGTATTAGACATTTTTCTGACTCGCCTACCCATGGACACACAGATACTGTGTTTCAGAGGCAATTGATACATGAACACTAGTCTTCCTAATCGAAGACCTGAGCACTTTCCACTATAACATGCTTCCGTTCCCAGGTGCTTAATAAATAGTTGTATCACTACATGTGACCTATTCAAGGTTCACTCCCCCTCTGCAGCAGGAAGGACAAACAGGCAAGAAACTTCAGCAATCAAGTCTTATTCCTGCCTGGAGATGCTCATCTCCAGGCATCCTTGAGCACTGGTTTGAGAATCACCTATGCTAGGCTACAGTGTTAAAGCAGTGTGAAGTGAGAAGGGACCTTTACTACAGTGTTTTTATTGCATCAAATTGATGGTCTTGGTATTGTTAGGTTTGTGGAATTTAGTTATGTTGGACCAAACATTGTTCCAAAGAATCACATCCTATTAAGCTGTGGACTGTGGGAGATAACAAAAAACCTAAGCAAATGTTAAACTTGGCCTTGAGATGAGTTGTACCACTAGGTGAAAAAACTCCCTATTTGCCTTTTGAGGATAAAGTGAGTGAAGGGTTAGTCACCTTCTATACATCACTCATTAAGAGGTCATTGGCTTGATAAATGTTCTGTGACACAGGAAGCTCATTAGTAAGTTTCTAAATGAGAGAAACGTTCCACTTTGGGGGCCCAAGGTAGAATAAAAGCTCCTTTATAGACCTTTTCCTTTCTCTCTTCACCCACACCTCCCTAGCTTTCCTGTGAATGTCAAAGCAAAGTGAAATATCTTATTAAGCTGGAGGGGAAAAGGTTGTCTGAGCACTGAGTGAAGGAGGTCACAGGGCCGCTTTTGAATTTTCGTGGGCCCTGCCACCTAGATTTCTTCAGTGCTTGGCATTTGATGAGACACAGAATGTTTGTGGAAAAGAGATTTGTGACAGCCAAAGTCATCTCAAAAAAAAAAGTTGTAAAATTAGACATCAATATAGCTGTTTAATGAATTGCGAGACCTCTTTCCTTACTCCAGTTATTTTGTATTTACTTGTTTTTTCATCTCGTATCCTGCAGTAGAATATAGGCACCTAGTAGGTTGGAAGTTTATTTTTGTTTTTTAGATTCCCAGGGCCTAGCAAAACAAACAAAGAAAAAAACCACCTTCCATCCCTTCCTCCCACCCTCCCTCCCTTTCTCCCATTTTATCAGTATAGGGAGTTCCCACTGTGGGAACTGCCCTTTGGATAAAGATAGTCAGCAATCTGTATAGTCACTGAGGAGTTACTTGGGCATTGAGAGACTAAATGCCTTGCTCAGTCACACAGCCAGAGTGTGTTAGAAGAGAGTCTCGAATCCAGGTGTTCCTTAGTCCTAAACCAGCCCGCTATCCACTAGGCCAGGGCATCCTAACTTGGGGTCTACAAACTTGTTTTTTGCTTTTATATTTTGAAAACTATGTTTCAAAAGGATTTGTTTCCCTTGTAATCCTTTTTTGTTTTGTACATTTAAAAACATTCTGAGAAGGGGTTCACCAGACTACATAGGGGTTCATGACATGAAAATGGTTAAGAACCTCTGCACTGGGCCGTGCTGCTGCCTCTCACCATGCTGAGTAGGTAGTTAACAAATGTTTCTTTAATCAAATTAAGTTCATTAGAAGAGGAATGAGCAAGTGAATTTGTAGGTGTCTTCTGCTTTAAGAAAACACAATATCAAAGCAGAGAAATTATGGATAAATTCACATCACAAAATGATCCATCATTTTACAGAAGACTTCATGAAGTTCTTTTAAATAGTGAGTTTCTCCAAATGACCTTAAATTTTGGTTGGATTTACAAAAATCCGGTTCATATTGCATCTTTTTAGGAACATATCTATTTCATAAAGCAAGTTGTCTGCTGTATGTGATACAGGGCCTCATAGCTTTCTGGGATTGTCGAAGGCCAGTGATGTAATAGCAATTTTCTAGGTCTCTGTAATGGATGTGAGGGGAAAGATAGAGAGTAGGAAATCAATAATGGTTGAATGAGCCTCCTGGCTTTTATAATGGAGCACTGCTAAAAGGCCATCTGCTGAAGCCCAGAATTCAGTACAAAAGGTCCATCTTGGATCCTATCCAAGGAGGTTCAGTTACCAGAAATGCTGGAAAAACTTTGTTACAGCATGGTCTGCAGAGATTGACACAGTCCTCTCGGTGTAAGGCCTGATGGTGATGTTATGGGGGAAGGTCAGTGTAATTGGCAAGGTCCCCAGGGAGTCCTAGCTATGCACTTAAACACTGTGCTTCCCACCAAAAATTTGTCTCCTAGTTTGGGACAGTAATATATATAGGGGGTCAAGAACCAGATATGTGCAGAGAAACTCAGTGAGTCTTCAGCCCTGTTCTCTTCCAATAAGCATAAAAAGTGGTATGATCTCAATGGGCAGAAAATCAGCACCAGCAGAGTTCTTAAAGAAAAACTTTCAATTAAGATTTAGCTTAGTCAGTTACAAGATAGGAGATGATATCAGAAAGGACTCCATTAAAATCACTAATGTGTGCTGCTCTTTGAAGATGAGGTTCATGAATAGATGGGGGACCACATATTTGGGGAGGAGATGCTGTTACTTTTTTTTTTAAATTTCTAGACCACAGGTTCTTAACTTGTGTCCATGAACTTGTTTTTTTTGATTTAATTTAATTTAATTTTTTTGGATTACATTTTAAGCTCCAAACAGTCTTCTTCCCTTCTTACTACTAGAGAAGGCCGCCATTTCTCACACACACACACACACACACACACACACACACACACACACACACGTATGCGTATACACATACATACATATATACACACATATGTAAAACCATATTATGCATACTTCTATTTATCAGTTCTCTCTTTGGAAGTAGATAGCATGTTCCTTCATAGGCCCTTTGTAGTTGATTTGAGTATTTACAGTACTCAGAAAGACTTAGTCATTCACAGTTATTCCTCGAATAGTATTGCCATTTCTGTATACAATGTTCTCTTGGTTCTGCTCACATAACTCTTCATTATTTTATGTAAGTTTTTCCATGTTTTTCTAAATTCAACCTGCCTTCATTTCTTAGAGCACAGTAGTTTTCCATCATAACCATATACTATAAGTTATTTAGCCATTCCCCAATTGATGGGTGGCCCCTCAATTTCCAGTTCTTTGCCACCACAAAGAGAGCTGCTATAAATATTTTAGAACACTTAGATTCTTTTCCTTTTTCCCTGACACCTTGGGAAAGAGACCTAATAGTGGTATTACTGGGTCAAAGGGTGTACACAATTTTATAACACTTTGGGTATAATCCAGATTGCTTTCCAAAATGGTTGGATCAGTTCACAGTTGTACAAAAGTATATTAGTGTCTCAATTTTTCCACATGAACCTGTTTTTTAAAAAAGATTTTAATAGCTCTATTTCAATATCATTGTTTCCTCCTCATAACTATATGTATTTTATACCTTTAAAATGTTATTCTGAGAGAGGAACCATAGGTTTCACTAGATTGCCAAAGAGATCTATGATCTAAAAAAAGGTTAAGAACCCCAACATTAGTCTCTAGAAGAAGAGCCTTATTGCCAGTCCTTGAAGGCATGATAAAGGCCCAGGTACAGATAAGTGCTAGAGTTTTACTCAATAGAATAATTCACTGAACCAGCCATTTTTTTTTTTTTTTGGCTTGGCAATTAAAATTATGTGTTCTGTTTAAAACAACAACCACCACATTTTTGAAGTGTGGATGGACCTTCAGCCACCTTGAAATACCTGGGGAGCAGGTACAAAGGACCCTGGGTTTGTGAGCTAATTGCCAGGCTAATTCAAGGGGGAAAATAAAATTCAAAACAGAACAGGGCAAGCCACTGGACAGGCTGAGAAGTAAACTCTTGGAACTCTTTAGGGGTCGACTTGCTCGAGATGTTAAACAACTTGCCCAAACTACATAGCTATTCAACAGGTAAAGTGTAACCTGGAAGTAACATTTAAGGTTATCCAAGAGTCCAGTTCCTTCATTTTATAGATGACCAAGTCATTTAATCTCCTTGGGTCTCAGTGTTCTCTTCCAGGTTTCACAGTCACTAAAAGTACTAAAGCCAAAATTAAAACCCAGGCCCTTTCATTCGAAATTTAATCCCCTTTTCATTACACAGGGCTACAAGGATCCTTCTAGAACATCCAGAGCTCAAAGGTGACTAGATAAATGCTAATAAAACAAAAAAATTTAAAAAAAAAAAGGTTTACTCTAGTTTACAAATTATCCTTTCCTGAGTTGAGCTGTTTGGGACAAGCAATCAAGGACCGAGATGAAAGGTGAGCACTGGAAAAGAAGAAGAAGAAGGCTGAGAAAAGGAAAATAATAGAAGGCAATGGCCCAAATGCACATGGGGTAGTAGAATGGCAAGGTGAGAGGTAAAGAAGGACATAAAAAATTCAACAACAGTTAACAGCCAAAGGCTCTCAAAAGGTGAAATGGTCAGAAACAATTCTGACAAAACATAACAGCTTGCTTTGTTTTTCAGCTCCTTTCACTTCATAATCCTTTTGTCTGAATTTGTTTCAATTGCTTCTAGTTATAAGGTTTGAGAATCTAAGTTTTAAAAAAAAGTCAAGATTCCTGTTTCTTGTGTTAAAGGCCATGGATGGGAGTCAGTCACCAGGTAGAAATTTCTGAGCTGAAGTCATTCCCATTTTCTAACAGAAGCCCTTAGCCTCAGTGTGGAAGAGTTGGGGAGAGGGAGTGTTCACTTCCCTCCCTTCTCCTTCTGCCCCAGGTTTTCAACATACACAGTCCTTGGCCTACTTCGAAAATGTCTATATCCTTTCAAATAAGAAAATACTTCAGAGATGTTTGCTAGGGCTGATATGCAAAGACAGCCTTTATTCCATGGTCATTTAGTGTATGTCTATGATTGCTTTTAGCTGAACTTAATTGGATTTTAGTGTTTCAGCCACAGTTGGTTGGTTTCGTGATTAGAGCCCCTTCCTTCTCTTACTGCGTCACTTGGTTTTCTTTAGGATTTAGTGGGAAGCTTTGAAGGAGCTCAGCCCCTACTGGTCATAAATCTGAGTCAGCAGGCATGTGCCGACTTTTAGGAAGCTGCTCCTGGTATGCATATGTTGTCTGCATTCTGCAGAACTCCAGAAGGATCTGTTCCTTTCTTCATTTCTACTGACTTTTGGTTAATGATAGTTGCTGAACTAATTAGATGGATTCTGAAATGCTTTGTTCCAAAAGTGAACATCCAGGGCATAGAGACTCATTTGAAAATAAGATGCTCTCTGACTGCTGGTTCCTGTCTATAGTATTCCTCTCTCTTTGTTTTCTGAACTG
The DNA here is from genome assembly GCF_900497805.2 of Vombatus ursinus. Classification (NCBI taxonomy): domain Eukaryota; kingdom Metazoa; phylum Chordata; class Mammalia; order Diprotodontia; family Vombatidae; genus Vombatus; species Vombatus ursinus. Next base: position 48,253,451 of record NW_020948983.1, on the reverse strand, counting down.
AACTTTCAACCTACCAGGGATACACTGGTAACTAAAGATTTCCATTGAAAAGAGAGAGGCCCAGAGTTTGTCAGAAAGGATAGTAGTATCTGTTGTGTTGAGAGAGAATAGGATCATGAGCAAGCTGGAAGTCAGTTATGGATCTTGCCAGCAGGAGTGCTTGTTAAGCTGTGGTTAATGTGTCATTTTTGAATTAGACCATGGAAATACAGCCCATTTCACCTTTTGAGAGCCTTTGGCTGTTAACTGTTGTTGAATTTTTTATGTCCTTCTTTACCTCTCACCTTGCCATTCTACTACCCCATGTGCATTTGGGCCATTGCCTTCTATTATTTTCCTTTTCTCAGCTTTCTTCTTCTTCTTTTCCAGTGCTCACCTTTCATCTCGGTCCTTGATTGCTTGTCCCAAACAGCTCAACTCAGGAAAGGATAATTTGTAAACTAGAGTAAACCTTTTTTTTTTTTAAATTTTTTTGTTTTATTAGCATTTATCTAGTCACCTTTGAGCTCTGGATGTTCTAGAAGGATCCTTGTAGCCCTGTGTAATGAAAAGGGGATTAAATTTCGAGTGAAAGGGCCTGGGTTTTAATTTTGGCTTTAGTACTTTTAGTGACTGTGAAACCTGGAAGAGAACACTGAGACCCAAGGAGATTAAATGACTTGGTCATCTATAAAATGAAGGAACTGGACTCTTGGATAACCTTAAATGTTACTTCCAGGTTACACTTTACCTGTTGAATAGCTATGTAGTTTGGGCAAGTTGTTTAACATCTCAGAGCCTCCGTTTTCTTATCAGCAAAATAGAGATGATATTTGTCCTTTTTACAGAGTTATTATAAAGATCAAATGGGACACTATATGTGTCAATGTAAATTCCGTAGCAATTCATAAATTGTATAGCACTTCACAAATTTTACATTTATGAATATAAAATATTATGCAGTTAATTTTACCCATTAGAGTCTTAGCTTCCTCAGCTATAAAGTGGGACAATAGTTATATGAATTATACACTAGGTTGTTGTGAAGAAAGTGCTTTCTAAGTCTTAAAGCACTATAAAAATGTGATTTATTGATCTTAATAATATTATAATTACTCACATATATTATTTATACACACATAGTAATTTTAGGTATACAGAATGCTTTCGTAACAACAACCTTACATATAAGATAGACAAGGTATCATTATCTCCATTTTACAAATGAGGAAACTAAGACTGAGGGAGGTTAATTGACTTAAACAGGGTCACCTAGTAAGTAAATGAGAGAGCTGAAATTTGAAACTTGGGCTTTCCTGTCTTTAGTCCAAAGTTCTTCTTACTATTTGTGTGTCACCAGAATAAAAAAGTTTCTAAGGTTACTATGCATGTCTAAACATAGCATGAGACCAAGAAGGTGAATGTGCATAAATGTTTACATTTTGCCCAGTGGCTCTTTGTTCAGAAAAGATGACGCCTATGAGACCTCTTTAATTACAAAATGTTTTTCATATATGTCATAGGAAAGTCAAGATGGGGTTAGTGGAATGATACCTAGCTTTGGAGTTAGAATACATGGGATTTGAATCTTGGCTCTTCTGTTTGCTACCCCTGTGACCTCAGGCAAGTCATTTAACACCCTGGAGCTTAGTTTTCTCTTCTATGGAATAAAATGATTGGGCTAGATCATTTCCTGATATATTACTCCTCCATTCTCTAATCAGAGAGCCAGCCTTATAATGGAGCATAAAAAAGAAATAGAAACAAGAAGAAAAAAAAAGATAGGTAAAAATAGCCAATACATCAGTCAGTTTCAACAACATTATGCTATGGTTTCTCAACACTCCAAAGGAGAAGGAGAAGAGCATCATATTCGTTCCATTATTTGGATTTTTGTTATTGTTCTGCCATTTCCATGATTTAATTATCTCATGGAATATTTTTCCAATTCTGCTTGCATCAATTCATGTAAGTCTTCTGATTCACCTCTATATTCTTTATAGTATTTTTTTTTACAGCATAGTAATAACATTAAATTACCATGAGGTACAGTTTTTTTTTAAAATAGCCATTCTCTGATTGATTTGGGGTGGGGGAGAGTGCTGAATAGTTAAAAAAAAAACAATGAAGGATTGAAAGAACAGATAATGAGACATTCTTCTTATGTCAGAGAGGTAGGTGAGTACTAGGATAGAACAAAGAATGTCTTGTCAGATCTGGTCTCTATAGTGGATGTTTTTGCTTAGTGATTTTTTCTTAGTTACAAGGGAAGGTTCAATCAGGAAGGGATAGGTGAGAAATAACTGTGATATAAAGACAAAAAACACCAATAAAACATTTTCTCAGGTTAGGAATATATAAAGAAAAAGCAACCAAACCAAACCCTACTACAAAAGCCTTTTCAGTGCTGTACTGTAGAGTTCCTTTCATAGTTATTTGAAAATTAGATTTTCTAAAGAGCTTTCATAGCTCATATTTCTTAAAGCATTTCTTCAGTGTTTTGTTCATGTAGGCAAAAGAGACAGATGTTATTTTGTATTGATATTTGAATGCATTTTAAGAAAAAATTGTGGATGCCTACAATTAGAATGTACTTAATTGAGGCAGAGTTGTTTTACCAGAGTAGAGAGTAATTAATTATCTGTTACTTTAGTGCCACAGCCTTTGGATAGCAATGGGTGAATTTAAAAAATGGGATCATAAGATTTAGAACTACAAGAGACCTTAGAGAGAATACAACTATACCTCCTTCATTTTATAGATCCGAGAACTGAGATTCAGAAGGATCTTGGCTTGTTAAATCTCAGTACATAGATTTAAACCTAACTCTTCTGAATTAATCTAGTTTTCTTTATACTCTTTCAACTTTACATCTAGGAAATGGTGGTTTGAATTATTATCTGATGATGGGTGACTCTTGCTTTAGTAGACACTTCCTAAACAACTTGATCCTAAACTCATCTGGTGAGTTGGTTCTTTTATTCCTAAAGGTAGCTGTTGATCTGGCATCATAGGGTTTGGTCCACATGGGTACATTTGGACCTTCCACTCTGAAAGGGTCAATCTGGACACATGCAAAAGATAGCCTATGTCCCATGATGATTTCTCTGTTTCAGTCATTAAAGGCAATAATTTCTTAAATTTCAGTTTTGAACAAAAGTTAGCACATGTTACCTCAGCACAAGTGAGGACATCTGGAGAAGAGGTTCTGTTGTTCACTTTGGTATATTCTACACTCTGCCATTTAAGAACTGGCTTAAGACAGCATCAGTATTGTTACAGACATTAATTAAATATAGTATGAAGATTACTGGAAAAGGGAATCCAGTGAATGAATCATGCTAATGTTTAGAAAGTCTTAATGTGAGAACAATTGTGAGGAAAAATTTATTGGTAGAACATTACATTTCTCCAAAATGATAGGAGATGCACTATCATCTACTTTCTTTTAGAATCATAGACTGATATATATAAAGTTGGAAGGAACCTTTGAGATCTTCTAGCTCCACTTTCTTATTTTCTGGATGAAGAGAAAGTGAAATGATTGCCTAAGGTAACACAGAGCTGGGATTTCAATTTAGGCTCTCTGACTCAAAATCCAATGCTGTTTCTACTCTTCAGCAGGTTACAAAACCAAAGCCATACTCAAGATTGTTAGATTCTTTTACTGCCCTAACATCTATATGGCAATACTCTTTTGTTGGCATCTGACAGATCTCCAGAATCATGCTGACTCGATTTTAAATTGAGAGACATTGAAAGAAAACCAAAGAACTACAATAATGAATATATAGTGCCATGTTACTCTACAGGTACTAAAAAAACATTAATTGAATGAAATTAGAATAAAAAAATGATTAGATACTCTCATGTATATATTGTTCAGTCATTTTAGTTGTGCCTGACTCTTGGTGACCCCATTTGGGATTTTCTTGGCAAAGCTACTGGAATGGTTTGTTATTTCTTTCTCCAGCTCATTTTACAGATGAAGAAACTGAGGCAAACAGGGTTAAGTAACTTGCCCAGGGTTACCCAGCTAGTAAGTGTTTGAGGCCAGATTTGTACTGGAATCTTCCTGACTCCAGGCCCAGTACTTTATCCACTGTGCCACCTAGCTGCCCCGTACGTATAGTGCTATGTTAGAAAAAAGACAGGGTTGCTGACCTCTTGAAATTTACAGTCCCAAAATGACCACAGATGATATCATCTTTCAAAGATCATAATGTCCAAGCTTTATTTATCTTTGTATCTCCCCAAGCACCCAGTTCAGCCCAATGTTGATAGGAGGCATTAATAAACGCAGAATGAATTTGTTGCTTGTTGTTGTGGCTATATGCCACTAGAACTTGTGGAAGGCTTGGCTTAAAACAAAACCATCCTCACGAAATTCACTGCACGGGGATTTCTACTGATGATGGGTCAACAGGAGAGTGTGCATAATATGGACAGTGCCATTATTTGGTCACCCTCCCCTTGCAAGTGGGATTGAATTTCTGTACTAAATGAGGTGATCCTTGCCCTATTGTATACAAAAAATTAGAAGATTCTTCAAAAAACCAACCTCTGTATGAGATTATCATTATTATCCTTGCATTGACATAAAACACCTTCCCCTTGACAGAGACAATTTCCTTGTTTAATATTTATACAGTACTTTATGTTTGCACAGTGACACATGATCTCTTTGATTAACATTATTTGGTCCTTTATCACTTTTTTTAAGAGCCACCATATTGAGAACCATAGTCTTCAGATGGAGTGTTTGAAGCAGAGAAATAATTAGATAAGCATAGTTTCAGATGAGCATCTGTAACATCCACTGATGGAAAGGTTAAGAAGTATAAGAGGAAGTTCTGAGGACCAAACTGACTGAACCTGCATACAGGTCAAGTCAACATTTATTAAGCGCTATGTGCCAGAAAGGTGGTGCCACAGTGCACAGAATGTTGGGCCAGGAGTCAGGAAGACTCATCTTCCTGAGTTCAAATCTTTCCTCAGACACTTATTAGCTGTGTGACCCTGGGCAGATCACTTAACCCTGGTTACCTCAGTTTCCTCATCTGTCAAATGAGTTGGAAGAAGGAAATGGCAAACCACTCTAGTATCTTTGCCAAAAAAAATCCCAAAAGGGTCACAAAGACTCAGACATGACTGAAATGACTGAACAACAACAATGTGCCAGTCACTGTGCTAATTAAACCCAGGCAATACAAATACAAGCAGAAAGAGAGACAGTCACTGCCTTCTAGGAACCTACATTCCAATGAGGAAAGACGACACGTAACAGGAAGTCCTCAAGGAGGAGGGAATTGAGCAGGGATGGGTATGACTCAGGAGAGTCAGCTTGAAGAGGAATGAAGACATGGATAGCCTGGACATCCTTCAAATTTATGGTTCAACACCATCACTATGCCTGAGCTTGGAATGAGCAAAGCAGAGAGTATTACTGTTGAAGAAGGAAAATGGGTCCTTCTGCAGTTACTTTAAAGGTAGGTAAAGTTGAAGAGCAGAAAATTGGAGTGAAGGTTTTTAGCTAAGTTATCAATGCCTCTTTTCTAGTTATTCAAGTGCTAAGGTTCTATTTTGCCAGCTAACCCCAAAATAAGAAACTGAATGTGTCTTAAAGTGAGTGTGTCTAAGTGAGCTGGAACATCCTCCATTATTCAGGAAGTGGTTGGATTGGATTGATTTATTTAATGTAAAATCATAGTATTTAAGAGCTGCAAGAGACCATACATAGAGCTTGCATTAATATTTTGCTGTTGTTCATTCATTTCAGTCATGCCAGACTCTCTGTGACTCCAGTTAGGGTTTTCTTGGCCGAGATCCTGGATGGGTTTGCCATTTTCTTCTCCAGCTCGTTTTACAGATAAAGAACTGAGGCAAATAAGGTTAAGTGACTTGCCCAGGGTCACACAGTTGTTAAGTGTCTGAGGTCACTTGGATCTTTTTTGTCTCCAGTGTCAGCACTCTATCCACTGTGCCACCTAGCTGCCTTACATTTCTAGATCACTTTGCAAATCGCCTTATAAACATTCTCTCTTCACCACAAGGATGTGAAATAGATACTAACAGTATTATTATTCATATATTTTACTGGTGAGAAAGACTATGCAAGGTTAAGTGATTTGCCCATGGGCACAAGGCTTTCCTGACTCTCATGCATTTCCATTGTACAGTGCTGCCTATATAGTCATTCAGTTCAAATCCCTCACTTAAATAGCCTAATGTCAGCCAGCTCTTTGAAGGTAGGAGCTGTTCTTCTTTATGTCTTCATTTCCCCAGGGCCTCATACATAGTAAGTACTTAATAAATGCACATTGAATTGGATTGGATTTTGCAGATGAGGAAATTGAGTCCTAGACATTAAGTGACTTGCCCAAGGTTATACAGTAGTTAATAGAGCCAGGTTGTCCCTTAATCCCTTCCACTGATCCAGTGCCAAAGGGCATGCTTGGTAGAGAAAAATAAAAGTATCTCTTCTTCAGAAATCTACTACTGATGTCTATTAACTTTCTTGCTCCCCTTCAGTACCAGGAGGAAGAGGAGAGAGGCAGGGTAGGGGGAATGAGTTTTGACTAAGGCCTGGACATTTTCAAGTGAAACAATGCCCCCAGTGGAGATTACAACTCTGGCCCAATTTCTCTTTGTGTGGTACTGGAGGGGTTGTGGGACTTGCTAAGATGTCCTTCTCTGCTGACTGACTTCCCGTCCCTCTCAGGTTGCTAAGCAGTTTTCTTTCACCAACCTATTTTCCATATCAACATGAACTGAGTTGTAAAAGGATTCTCTTTTCCTACGTGTGTCTTGTCCTCAAGCTTGAGTCCACAATGTTTTTTTTCCACTTGCTGTTTCTTTACCAAACTGAAGCTTTATAATCACTTGACATTGGATATCGCTGGTAGCAAAATTTACTGCTGAACTGGGTGCCACACAGCCTTTGTGACTCTCTTTGTGGTGAGCTAGACACTTGGGTTTGCTTGGGATTTGGTCCTAACCAATTAATTGCAGTGGTCAGTAGCTCATACTCTCCTCTGACTGGGGGAGGGGAAAGGAGGGGAGGTAAGGGTCAGACATCAGCTTTTTCCTTTTCATGAGTGTCCCTGGGAAGGCTTCTGTCACCTCACCCCACCCCTTCATCTGTCTAGCTTCCCTACCCCAACCCCCCATCCTCCATGCTGTGTGGCAGGAGAAAAGGTCATGTAATTTATCTAAGGCCTCTGAAAGTGAATTGGTTCAGTTTTGTATGTTTTAAAAACCATGATTTACAGAATCTTCTGTCAGTTTAATTTGGTACATTGCTAGTCCATAATCTTTTCATGCTTGTCATTTTTTTTTTCCTTTTTGTGGGTTATTCCTTAATAGTTGATCTGCTTAGCATGGAAGTCATATCCATTTCACCTGAAGGCACAAAATACTTGTCAGGAATCAAAGTGTGAGAATTTTCAGTGACTCTAAGCAGGCTGGTTAGATATAAGTGTCTTTTATTGTCAATCTTGTGGACTTTTTGAGTGAAAGGATTTTTAAAATGCAACATTTTGCTTGGTAGTTTCACCGTATCAAGGCCCCTTTGTGATGCCTTTCTCTCTGGTCGTTATTTTGACAGCATTGCATTGGAGCGATGTCTTAACCAGTCTGTCAGTCTTGTGAGACCGTGCGTGGCACCCTGCCTACAGTACTCTTTCTTCTGGTCTGAAAAGAAGATTCATGCTCAGGAAGAGATGCTCTGGGGCTAAAACAGATAAAGAGGTACAGCATGGTTTGAGAGAGTAGGGAGAGGGAAGGGAAGGCGATAAGAATTTTTAGAGTACCTACTATGTGCCAAGCACAAAAGAAGACTGCTCAAATAGAATTGTGAGAATCTTGGAAAGAGAAATGGTACTAAGTATGGCAGAATATGTTAGAGAGAAAAGACAAAAGCTTGGGAGCTGGATAGTGGGTGGGCCAGAAATAAAGACCACCCCCAACGAGTATTTCACTTCTGACCAGGACTAATTATGTCTCTTCACAAGGCCCTGAGGTTCCTCATTACTACAGTTTGTGTTGAACACCAACATCATTCCTACCTTTCTACTAGTATAATTGTTCAGTAGTATATTTTAAGGGCTCTTTGGTTATTATTTTGCATTGTGTATATAACTGAATATGATCCTTATTTCATGCAAATGTGGTCTTATAAGTTTAATTTTATTTAAGCAATTAAAAAACTATTCTTTTCAATTCATTTTATTGACTTAATTTCTGTCTCCTTCTTTACCTACATTCTTTGTACTTCTACCCCTGAGTCTCCCTGCTAAAATATCAGAATAATAAGAATTAATTCTTGGAACCCCATGCTTAACTAACCATAAACAGAGAGTGAGACATAGATTTTTGCTGATTCATTACAGCCTGCATAAACTGTTGACCAAGATGTCCCTGGAACAGTTTCCCTAGTGAGCTAGGAAGAACAACGTTATGGTGTTCAGACAGCCAATCTTTCCATTTATAATTGAAAAGCTCCAACTTCAACCTCGAGGCTATCCAGCATGTATGGAAAAGAAATTGAGTCTTTCCTAGAACAAAATGTGTTAAAATAAAAGCTCACTGCTCTGTCTCAATATCAGGCCATCCATTCAAAAGGCAAGGGCAGAACACACAATTTCATTTAATGGTGAACTTAGCTGTCAGAGATCAAAGATAGTTAGAAAGTTCAAAATATGAAGAAAGAAGGAAAAGGAACATTTATTGGGCAATCTGATTTATTTGTATTCAGTGGCCAATAAGAATGGAGTTTATAGTTATACATGTATTCTATTTCTGGGCATGGTGTAGTCTTGCAAAAATTACAGGTTAGTGATCCATCAACACTTTTTTTTTTTCTTTTTTAGAGTTGTACTTGTAATTGTTTAGCCTATCATAGTAGGTTTTTTCTTTTTTTTTTCTTTTGGACTTAAATACTAAAACTTAAATGCATACTAAGAAAGGGGAAAGAAACATATTATAAACTTAAATATAAAATGAAAAAAGAAAAAAATGTCATGTGCACAGCAGAATGTAAGAGAGGATTCAAAATATATAGCAATAAATTTCCATTTCAAGAAAGCCTATATAAAAATACCACCCATTGTGTTGAGAGCTGTCCGTCTTTCCTTTGCTTCCTTGTAAGTTTTCTTTGGTTCTCTACTGTACACTTATTATTTTGTTATTTTTTCCCCTTCTTTCTCCCTCCGTCCCACCCCCAACCATGTTTTTAAGGTGATGGAGATGGATGAATAAAATTGAAGTTAAAAAAAAAGCAAAAAACAACTTGTATATATGACCTACATATTGAGGCAGTAGAGGTTTGAGTTACTTTTTTTTTTTGTCTTGATCTGTGATTTCCTATAAAGAACTCAAGAGTAAGAGTTTATTTGCTAATCTGCAATTGTTCTGCAATTCAGTCTCAGAGAATTGCCTGGGGCCCTAAAAGATTAAGTGACTTGCCCAGGGTCATACTGCCAGCATGTATCTGAGACAGAACTTGAAACCTGGGCTTCCAGATTTAGAGGAGGGCTCTCCATCCACTATGTCAGTCTGTCTTTCTAAGGTAATTACGTAATCAGTTTGGAATATGGGTTTTTCACCTTTTGTGTGTGTGTTAAGGAACTCTTTGGTGGTCCGGTGAAGCCTATAGATAGACTCTCTAAATAATGTTTTTCAATACATAAAGTAAAATGTATAGAATTACAAAGAAAATCAATTATATTGAAATGAATCTATACACACACACACATTCACAGATGCCACTTTAAGAACCCATGATTTAGAAGAATCATAGAAATACTGAATCTCTGAATTAGAAAGACAGGAGAAGGGAACAAATGTTTTACTTTTTATAAGAACCTGTTATGTGCCAGACACCATGCTAAGAGCTTTACAAATATTATCTGATTTGGTTTTCACAACAACCTTGTGAAATAGGTACTATTTGTTTTCCCAATTTTACAGCTGAGGAAGATAAGGCAGATAGTTTAAACGAATCACCTAGGTTCATATAACTACCAAGTATCTGAGGCTGAGGAAAGGACTGCAGAGACATTTAGTTCAACTTATATTTAAAAAGAATTTCTTTCTTCAAGAGATTTGCCAAGAAGTAGCAAAGGCTTTTTTTTTTTTTTTAAAGAAAACTTTGGCTTTATTTCTATCCCTTTATATTCAGTTCTTTCATAGTTTAGATCTATGATTTAATTCACACAAGTACTCCCTCCAAAGATGGCTATCATCACACATCCCTGCTGGCTCACAACTCTTGTCCAGCCCCTCCCCATACAAATTCTCTGTGAAACATGTGGGGATGAAGAAGGACTTCATGGATACCAATGGAGTACCTAGGGTTATCCTTTATTCTCATTATATGATTGGCTGACCTCCCCCACCATCTCTTGCCAATCAAATTTTCAGAGGCTCAATATGCAGAATGAGGCATATATTTTTGGATATGGCCAATATGGAAGTTTTTTTTGATTGACTGCATATTTGGTACAAGGACTTTTTTTTTCTTTTTTCTTTTTGGAGGAGAAAAATAGTAAAACAAAAAACAGTCTGGTAGTAATATTAATAACCTACATTTATATAGTGCTTTTAGAACTTCCAAAGCATTTTGCTTAGAATAACCCTTTGAAGTTGGCAATATTATTATCCTCTTTTTACAAATAGGAAACAGAGACTCAGAAAAGAATTACTTGTCCATGATCACAGAGGTAGTAAGTAATGATGGAACCAAAAATTAAATTCAGACCTTTTTTCTGCTACCTAACACTGCATTCTTACCAATGTATGAAGAGACTGTGGAAGCCTAGACTATCCCAAATCAGCATGCAGAGGCAGGACTACTTTTATGAATGCTGTGGCCCATTAGAATATATATGAAAATGCTTGAATTACTATAACTAGGTGATAGTAATTTATACTGATGATCCCAGAAGTCTTTAGTGAAGTTTTACATATTAATAGCTTAAAATTGAATGACTTTTAGAACACCATGTATTTTACATTATGTTTTGGTATGGGACTTCTTTTTTTTTAAATATAAAAGTAATTTTATAACTTAAGATAACATCTGACTATATTGAAATGACATGACTTGTTTTCTCTTGTTCTGGATCTGAAATTTCATTGCTGTAGGGAACTCCTCTGAATGCAGATTTGCAACTTCTCCGTAGTGTACAGTCTTTAAAATTTTTGTAATTTAATTTTTCTTGTTACATTTTAAGTTCCAAACTGTTTTCTTCCCTCTCTCTTCACCCTCCACCAGAGAAGGCTACCATTTGACACAAATATATATCTATATCTATCTATCTATCTATCTATCTATCTATCTATCTATCTATCATCTATCTATCTATCTATCTATGTACACACACACATGCACACATACAGATCTATGTATATATACACATGTACATATTTGTATATATGTATATATAAATATGCAAAACCATACTAAGCATACTTCTATTTATCAGTTATTTCTCTGGAGATGGATAGCATTTTCCTTTGTAGTTGATTTGAGCATTTCTAATGTTCAGAATAACTTAGTTGTTCACAGTTGTTATTTGAACAATATTGCTGTTACTTTATGCAATGTTCTCTTGGTTCTGATCATTTCACTCTTCATCATGCAAGTCTTTCTATGTTTTTCTAAAATCAACTAGCTTGGGGCAGCTAGGTGGTGCAGTGGATAGAGCTCTGGCCTTAGAGTCTGGAAGACCTGAGTTCAAATCTGACCTCAGACACTTGACACTTACCAGCTAGGTGACCCTGGGCAAGTCACCAAAATAATAATAATAATAAATAAAAGCAAAAAAATAAAATAAAATCAACCAGCTCATCACTTCTTATAGCACAGTAGTATTCCTTTTAGTGCATGGTCTTAAAAGAGTAGATTGGGATACTTAAAAATTACGTCACTTGTTCAAGGTCACAAATATTGATCAGATGCAAGTCTTAAACCCAGGCTTTCCTGACTCAAAGGCCAGAACTCTCTATGCATTCTAACAGACTACCATTTTAACATGACCTTAAAGAGCTCTCATTTGAATGCGCTCTTCAAGCACCATATAAATATGGGCTTGTTGATTTATAGCTAGAAAGGGACCTTTTAGTATTTAGAACCCAATTCCACTGCATTTTACTTTATGCAAGGAGTAAAATCTGTTGTGGACTGAGAACATTGAATTTTAATTTTAAAAGTCTGTAATTTTTCACGCTCATGATGTAATTATGCCATTAATTACAAGACATCTCTGATGCTGTGGAGGGGATGTTCTCAAAGGCTATACCCAAACAAGCACACTCTTTAGCAGGTCCTACTAAACTGGAAAGGCTTTGAATATAGTCTCAGTGAGGACCCTTGTATCAGTTAGAAGATGAGGCTGGCTCAGTAAGGTAGTAGAGGCTTTTCGTCTTCTGCATGATTAGCTACTAAAGGGGTTATGACTTTTTCCCACTACCACTGCAACTCCTTTCTAGAAAGTGTGGAAGGGTTTCTGGTCAACTTCAGTACAAAGAGCACTCACATCCTGGATATCAATCAATGAACCAACAAACATTTGTTAAGTACCTTCTGTATGTCAGACACTGTGCTAGATGCTGATGATACAAAGCCAAACATGGGATAGGACCTTCCCTGACATTCAGGAGTGGGGGTGGGGGGAGGGAGGGAGAGAAAGACAACAATATAGACAAGTATAAATATATAGAAAATATATATGAATACATGAAAGATAATTTGGGGGAGATTCCATGACAGCTGAGGGGATGAAGCAGAGTTTCATGTTGAGGGGGCATCTGAGCTGAATTTTGAAGGAAGTTAGGAGATTCCAAGTAAACAGAGTTGAGGAGAGAGTACATTCCACACATGGGGATAGCCTGTGGAAAGGACCAGAGATGGGAGATGTAATGTGTGTGAGGAACAAGAAAGAGAGTTTGGCTAGATCATAGAATACATGAAGAGCACTAATGTATAATAAGCCTAGAAAGATCTCAGTAGAATGTAAACTCCTAGGGAACAGGAGCTTACATTTTGTCTTTCATCCCAACCTCTAACACAGAGCCTTGTATATAGTTGGTGCTAAATAAATGCTTGTTGAGTCAAATTGTATAACAGGGAAAGTACTACCTACCTACAGGGCTGTTGTGAGGAAAGCATAATGTAGCTCTCAAATCAATGGGAAGTGGTTGTTTTCTTTTTGATTTGTTATTCTATGACTGCCTCCAAAGTCTTACCAGATGATGAGAAAGAAAAGATAGCTTTCCCAATGGGCTTAAATGAATCGTCTTCAAACAAGGCAATAGGATAGGTTGCAGAGGGGTATTGATCTCAGATTCTGATGAGTCATGGCTCTGTAAGCAATTTTATTATGATCACTGAACTTTTTTTCCTACAGAGAATTGTTATGCCAATAATGTATCTTACTTTTCATCTGTTCCTTATCTGCCCCTGTTTTCCTCTCCCTTAAATGAAAGCAAAACTGGTACTTATTTCTGGATTTTTAAAAAAATGCACTTGTAATGAATGAGAAATCAATAGAGAAATGCATCCATTATGCATTAGCTGTGCCTTTTCTACTATTTTAAATGGATAAGAGCTTTGGGCCAATTGATCTCAGGGAACTTTCCCTATAGGAATGTGGTTCAGCTGGATATCTCACACAATCATAAATTTGCTCGAAGTGATTGCTCAGCAGAAATACTTCAGCCTATTTGCTATTTTCAAGGCTTCCTACTGAGAGGAAAATTTCATAGATCAACATTATACACATACACACACACACACACACACACACACACACACACACACACACACACTTCTGTCATGGTATGGAACAAAAGAAATTAGAAGACAGACATCTCCACAAGAACAAGGAAACCCCAGGTCTGAAATTCTGTCATTTTTGTGTCCTGTGTCGAAATGTGACATCACTGCTTTTCTTCAGTTCTGCATTACAAGTATCTAACCCTGTCCCTTCTGTTTTATTAGTTGCTACCTTCCAGGGGTATACTTCCTTCCCTTTGAGTGAAAGGGTGGGGGGAGAGAGACAGCAGGACTGAGCTTATTCAAAGTAATGCTTCAATAAATTTCTCTAGTTCTTTCATTTTAGCTTTCGTTTTATCTCCTTATAACCATTCTTTACTTCCCAGTGGAGTAATTACCTTGTCCTTGGTCAGAGGAGGAGGAAAGCTGTTTTCTCTATCACTTCATATACTGTGTTTAGGCACTTAAATTCCTGCTCTCTTCACCACTCCCTAACACCATGGTTCCCTCTCCTCCACATACATTTTGAAGATGTCAAGAAATTGTTCTCCTTTTATCCAATAGAATTTCTCCTTCTCTGTCTGTCTGTCTCTCCCTCTCCCTCCCTTCCTCTCTCTCTCTCTCTCTCTCTCTCTCTTTCTGTCTTTTCCCCCTTTCCCTCTCTCTCTCTTTCCCTCTCTTCTTTTGCGACACAAAGTCAGGAAGGAAAAGGTCAGCTTTAGCTTATCTTTCACAGAGAATGTCCATCCATACATCCTAGGTGAGGATGGGGAGGGGGAAGGCATACAACAAAGAATCAGACTAGGAGTATCACTGACCAAAGCTAACAAGGATATAGAAAACAGTGTTAATTCAATGAAAGCAGAGTAGATCCTAATACAGCACAATGATGCTTTGTTTTCCTTAGGACTGTGGGGTGAGAACTGTTTTTCAAAACCACTCTTTACCATACATACCTGACTAGTGTTTGATGATACAAACATCAGTCAGTCTGATGTCAATTTCTCTTAAAATTATATAATTGTTCTTTTATCTCCTTTGTACAACCTCCAGCATGCCTACCTCACTCTTCAGAAGTGATTCAGAAGTGAAGAGGGTGAGCCTTTCAGGCATAAGAGACAGTTGATACAAATGCGTGGAGTTGGGAAACGGAGTATTATGTGTGCCAAAGAACAAGTAGGACAGTTTAATTAGATCATAGTGTTGGGAAGAGAGTAAAGTAAGTGCTGGAAGACCAGAAAGATAAGAAGCGACCAAGTTGTGAAGGATGTCATGATCCTGTTGTACTGTCTTCAGTCAGACTGTGTCTGGAGTACCGTGCTCAGTTCTAGGTGACAGATTTTAATGGAAGGACATTGATCATCTGAATCACATCCAGTAGAAAGTAACCAGGATGGTAAGAAGAATTGGAAGCCATGTGAGGATTCGCTGGCAATGTAGTTAGTTGTTATCCTGGTGAAGAGAGGGGGGATTGTGGTGGGGAAGAAGGGAGAGCATCTTTGCTTGTTTCAAATTTTTGAAGCTAGAAGAGAGAAAAAAACTTGGCTTACTTGGACCCAAAAGGAAGAATTAGGAAAAAAAGGGCATAAGTTACAGAAAGGCAGATTTAAATGAATACAAAAACTACCTAATAATTAAATATGTCCAGAAATGAAATATGTCTGTAGGAGGGAATAGAAAATTCCTTAGTACTAGAGCTTTCTAAGAAAAAGTCAGATGACCACTTGATACAAGTTGTAGAGAGAATTAATGCATCCTATATGGGTTGGATTAATGACGTCTCAGCTTCCTTCCAGTTCTAAGATTCTTTGATTTTTCTGAGCAAAACTTTTTTTTTTCCTTTGTGAGGGTTCCATAAATTTTAAATGAAAGGACCATTCTACTTTCAGGGGTAGGGATGGGGAGATAGTGGAGGTGTAAGAAGGCAGAACTTTTAAATACTCATAGAATTTCAGGGCTAAGATCATCTAATCTAACCACCTTATATTTCAGATGGGGAAACGAATGCCCAAATGGATACTCAGACGGTTTAAGGGTTACACAATTATATACGTACAATTACATCCATACATTCAGGGTCATACAACTTGTTAAATGAAGAGCCAGACTTGGCTGATGTGTAATGGAAAGAACTCATTGTACTTCTCTTAAAGAATACAATTACAGTTATTTATGCATATATCTTTAGCATTTACTAGATAATAAGACCTTTGAAGGCAGGGACTTTGTCTTATGTCTTTGGATCTCTCCAAGCTCTTAGTACAGCACTCTGCATATAACAATCACCTATTACATGTTTATAGCACAAAAGAAAAACTATTCTGAGTCAGGGGTTCTGGCTTTGAGTTCTAGCTCTGTTGGGTGATTTTGATTGTTACTCATAACCCCTATGCATCAGTTTCTTCATTTGTAAAGTGAAAGCATTGGATTAGGAGGTTTCTTTAGTTTCCAAGTTTTTAAAATAATTATATGGTTCATTATTTATTACTGGTCTTCAATTCTTTGCTCTATAATATATTGGTAATAAGACCTTATCAATTTTTCCCTTCTCTTCCTTGTCTCCCTCCAACTCTCACTCATCTGAGAGTATAGGGGCTTTTGTTTTCTTTCTTTACCCCAAATGAAGTGGAGAGACACAGGGAAACTCAGGCAGTTATCTAGACCTCTAGCAGATTTTCTAGTCTTTTCCCATTTGGACCAACATAATCTCAAGGGTCAATACCACCTACCAAGCACTTTATACACTTTTCTTGTATTTCTCTCTTACTCTATCCCTCAAAGACATGCAGCCTAGCTTTGCTCAGGATCCACTATACCTCAATCTTTGAGATAAGTGGCAGCTGTCAGTGTCACAGAATTGGGGGTGGGGAGGAATCATATAGGAAGAAATATCTGTGCACAAGCCTTATGGAATTAGTGATTTTTTCTTGTTTCTTTTTCTTATTATTTCTTTTTACATCACCTTGATTTCCCAGGATATCCCTCCCACCCCCTCTACACAGAGAGATCTATCCTTCCACAAAAAAAAAAGAATTTAAGAGAGAAGGGAAAAAGTAGTCCATCAAAACTAATGAGCACATCAATCAAATCCAACAATACATGTAATACTCTACATCTATAGTCACCCTCCTCTCCCCACTTCTGCAGTGAAGCATGCCTTGTCATTTTTTCTCCTTTGGAGTTAAGCTAGATCATTATGGTTACTCAGTATTCAGTTTTGATTTTTTTTTCATTGTTGTTCTCTCTCTTTATGTTGTAGGAGTGATTGTGACTATTGTTTTCCAGGTTCTATTTTACTTGCCTTTGCCTCAGTTCATTAAAGCAGAATTAGTAAACTTTCTAACTACCCTTCTTTAACATGAAAGGGATTATTGAAGGAAAGGAGGAGGCAGCTAGTTAGGTTTCTATTGATTTTGCTGTTGATTACCATGCAGATCTCAGTGAATCACCTTCTTTGGTTAAATGGGGATAATAAATCTTACTAGTTAGTAAAGATTGCTGGGTCAACCATAGATTAGAATTCAAATAGTCTCTTCTCCTACATCCCTATTTTTAGAGTATAAATGTCAGGAGAGAAAGTGGGGAAAATGTCATTTCTGTAAAAGGAATAAATGTAAGTGCTGTTCTTCCATTGTGTTGTGGCTCTGTGGCTCCAGTACCGGTGTTTCCAATAACCACTCCAGGAACTACAGGGGGACCATCTGTTAGAGCCAAGCACTGGTAGTCAACTTAATTTTAATGATATAATTATGTATAGTTTTAATTCCACCCCTATGTGCTCTAAAGCATAAAGCTTTTTTGTTTCATGTTCTCCTTATTTTCTCTCCCATCTATAAAACTTGCCCTGAACCACATAAGGAGAAAATAAAGCAAACATTTATTAAGCACCTACTGTCATGTGCAAGGCATTCTGCTAGGCACTGTCTGTACAAAGCCAAAAAGGATATGACTTCTGCCCTCAGGTTACTTACATTCTATTTGAGGGAGGGTAGAGGATGCAAGGTATACTCAGGGTAGCAAATAGGAAATAGAGACAAAGTAACCCTTTATCATGTGGGTCTGTTTTTGTGTGTATCTGTCCAGTTGTGCCCTTACAGAATTTTTCTGGGCTGCCTTCTTTGTTATGTATATTGTGATGGTGACATTTAAGAAATCCCTGAGCCTTGGCCAATTAAATGTTGAGAAAATGTATTCACTCCATAGGACCTGGAAGTATCTTAACTGCAGTGATTTCTTACCTTGATACCTATCATTTATCTCAAGAATTGTTAAGGACTCCCTCCCCCAAATACTCAAAATAAATTTAAATTTGCTTTAATGAAAAAAATGAAAAGATATCACCCTACTCTTCCTCTTCTGTTTCCCTAATGGATAATGGTGATAAATTCAAATTTCCATGAGTCGTTAGACCTCCAAAAATATTGAGAATCAGTACTGTAGGGTCTTATTGGTGAAATATCAAAAAAAAGATCAAAACTTCAGATGTATTTGATAAATATCACAACAAAAGGCCCTTTATGGCTTTGGTAGTCAGATCATAGGAAATCACTAACCCAATTGTATCCAAGATCATAAAAATCCAAAGATTCTGTTACTTTTTGTGTGACCTTGGACAAGTCAGTTCCTCAGTTTTGTCATCTGAAAATGAGGCTTTTGGACTAGGTGCACCAAGACTATGATTCTATGTTCCCATTGACCTTTTAGTTCTAGTGGCCTTTTTTTCCCCCTGTCACTCCAGAGGAGATAACCTACACTATAACTTTTTGGCTTGGGTACCTCTGACCTTTAGACACTGTTTCCTTTGGAATTCCTGTCCTTCTCCCTGTTATAGGTCCTAGTTAGAAGCATCTAACCAGTGTCAGGAGCATTAAGGATTTCAATTGATCCTCCATTCCCGAGTTGGACTGTGTGAGAACAGATCATCTTTCCTTTCCTGGGACCTTGTGCATTTCTGCTGTTATGCACCTGGTTAACTATTAACCTGGAATTTCAAGCCCTGACTCAGCTTAACACAATCCCAGGCTCCTGTTCAGGGACAAGACCTATTTATGTTTGGTAGTAAATTCTTTAGTGGTTACTCGTTATGAAAATAAATCGAGGTTTGAAATTTCTGGTGGTGTCCGCTTCCTAGAACTATTTGTGGAAACCTGAGCTTGTGCTTTTGTTTAAAAAAACAGGGGTTTCTGAAAAGGGTTTTCATTTTTCTGTTAAAAAGGGGGGTTCTGGAAAAAAAAGATTGTTCATTGATAGAAAGGTGATAGTATTCTTGTACTGGGTATTTTAAAAATGTACAACATTTGAATATATGTATGTACATATAGTAGCCACCTTGTTTCTTGCCAGTGATTCATTATTTTGTAGTAACACTGTGGATATGAGGGAAAGTTACAGTACATATGAATGTTGTACAGAGTAAAAAGATGCATATAAGGACTTGGGATCTGACCCTGCCATGTGTCAGTTTGCCTCAGTTTCAATTTAATCAATATTTATTAATCTGATGTTTCAAAGCATGTTGCTATATGCTGGGAATATAAAGACAAAAATAAAAATAGTTTTAGCTTTTGAGGGGCTTATATTATAATTTTATTATTATATTATACAGTAATAGTATAATTATTACATTATAATTTATGCAGTGGAAAAAGCTCTGGATTTGGAATAGGAGGACCTGGGTTCAAATCCTATCTCTGTCACTGTCTGCCTGAGTGACCTTGGACAAGTCACTTCTCTTGGCCTGTTTTATCATCTTTAAAATTAAGAAGCCCTTTTAGATCCTATGACATATACAAAGATAAACAAGTACAAAGTAATTTGAGGAAAGTAAGTGCTAAGAACTAGGTGGGGGTGAGTGATTAGTCAGGGAAGACTTCACTGAAGAGGTGCTACCTGAGCTGAGCTTTGAATGAAGACAAGGATTTTGAGAGTCAAGGCTCTCCTGTTGATGATAGAGGAGCCTTTGTGCTTTGATGTGGAAATGGGACTTGTCATTTGAAATGTGATGCCTTTGTATTATATTCTACAACTGCTCTGCCTACCCAATCATGCAGATCTAATTTTGGCTGCAGGGTAGCTGCATGCAGTGCCTTCTGGGCATAACAGACAGAGTGATAACCCTTGGGACACCAAGTTCCTCCCTTATAAAGTGGAAATAAAAATTCTTGTTCCACTTGTGGTATTGGAGTTACTGTGAATGGATGCAAAAGTGCTTTGGATAGTAGAAGGCACTGTAAAAATACAAGACTGCATTACATCCATGTAGAAACCTGCCCATTTGCACATAGGCTCATTTATCAGTAAGTGACGAAATGACCTCTGTTCAAGTTCAGAAAACCTTTTAGGGCCATTCAAAGCTACCTGATGGAACGGTAAAACATTAAAAGATGGCTATTATCAGGGCAAAACGTGTCACTGAAGGCTCATAATAAACAAAACAATGAATCCATTAGCAAATATTTATGAAGTATTCAGTCTTTGGTAGGTGAACAGGGGTGGTGAACAAATGGCAGAAGAGAATTTTAATATAACCACCATTTTGCCTGAGGTAGCAGGTCACGCATGTACTTAGCTGATGCTTTTTGGAATTTAGCTGAGATCTCCAAAAGTTTAAATCAAGTAAATAACAGGTTCAGGATAAAAGAATTTCTGGTACAACTTTATTAACTATTTATCCATAACACCCTTTTGGTTAATCTATTGTCCTGGTAGAATTGATCAGCTCCTGATTGGGCCTCAAATCAAGACTAAAAGTTAAGACCTAGGGTGGCTATATCACAGAAATACATATATCCTCACTATATCCTTTTATTTTATTCTTAACAAATTATGGATAGGTAAATTTTCTAAGTGTAAGTTGGTAGCTCTTTCCCTGGAATATAGAAACAAACTGTTACAGTTTATTTCTCTTTATTCCAGATTTAGCTAATAGTCCTTAGTCCTAAATCATCCTCTCTGTTTGGGTAGGGCTACTCAGCAAATATCCATTTTTTTTCTCCCCTTGATCTCTATGTATATTTATCATCTGTACTCAAAAGCAAAGAGCATAGAGAGCTGGTCTTTGAGTCTGTTGCATATTAGCTATGTGACCCTGGCCAAGTCATCCCTAAGTGCCCTAGGCAACCCTCAAAGGACTCTCAGTTGCAGACAGTTGTCTGTGCATCTGTGGAAGGAGTTTCTACTCTGTGACTTTCCCACACCAATGAAATAATGTTTGGTTGTGTCCCCTACCCCAGTCCTCCATATCTGAGTAGCCATCACTATATATGGCTATTGTGAGTGACCGGTTATCTTTTCCCCCATGGACTCAGACAGAGACTATTGTTTTCTGTGGCAGGAGTTGGTACTCACAGGACCTAATGGTATTTACAACTCTTCAAAACCTTTGTTCAAAAAAACCTAAACTACACCTCTATATTTGTTTGTCTGTCATTGCTGCTTTCTTCATGCTTTAGGGTGACCTTCAACCTTAAAACATTTTCTCCCTTTTTTTTTTTACTTGCTGTTGGCCAGTGGGAGGTCCTCACTCTGTTGCTTATATTTTCTGTTGTGATCCAAGGATCCATTTTTCATTCACTGACTTAAAAGTGGACCATACCAACACTGTCCTTACTCTCCTCCCTACAACTCCCTCCAACACCACCATAGACATCAGAGGAAAGATGTGTCCTTGAGCACTATTCCTAGAGATAAAATTGAGCCATTTCAGTAGTTTTGATGTTGATGACAGAGGGGCTATTGTGCTTTGATCTGAAAGCCAGACTTGTCATTTGAAATTTGGTGCCTTTGTATTGTATTATTCAACTGCTGTGTCTACCCAGCCACAAAGGACTAGTTTGGGTTGGCGGGAGTCATTATGAAGGGCATTTTTTTGGGTAGTTTTGGGGAAAGGAATGGGGTAGCAGGCAGTTCTGATGTATTTTTTGAAGCCCTGTCTGAAAAGTCTACCCTTCTTTGGGTTACCAGATAGTGTGTTTTTGTGTATATGTGTGTAAGAGAATGTTAAAGGATATAAAAAGTTGTAGATGGGTGGTGTGGCTATCTATCAGCATTTTCATATTACTTTCCTTGGTGAACTTTATTTTAGCCAAACTGGACTCCTAATTGTACCCCAAAGCCTAGATTCCGTCTCCTGTTCCCACAATTCAAAGCTCAGCTCATGTGCTACCTCCTCCACGAAGCCTTCTCTGATCCCCTGAGTCAGTGCTCTCCTGCTCTCTCTCCCTCTTTCTCTCTCTCCCTATTAAATTGTACTTTATTAGGTCATAGATTTAGAATTGGAATGCTTCATTTGTGTACACATTGAATCTCCCTATTAGAATGTAAATTCCTTGAGATTAGGTATTGTTTACTTTTTGTTTTTGTATTCACCATGCATTGGCACAATAACCTATCCCTAATATGTTTGTTGAATCAAATTGAATTTTCTGAGATTCATTGATTGTATTGTACTTTGAGTACTGGGTCATAATTTGTTCCTGCTGGTTGGTGGCACCTTTGTGATATAGCACTGAGCCTGGCATGTAATTAAGTGCTTCATAAATGTTTTTTTCATTTTTCATTGATTTATTCATATCGGTTGTTTTTCTTTCAGTTTTCTTAAAGCTCCTGAACCTTTCTCTACATCCTTATTCATGGCATCAAAATATCCCCAGAATCTCTTATTCTTCCTTTATACGTCACTAAACATAACCAGCTACCCTGATGATTATAAGCTTTTCCAAGTAACTCCCAAGCAACTTGGCATTTATGAATTTGTTTTTAAAAATATATTGATAACTATAGTTCAAAATAATTGGTTTTCTTTTTAATCCTATATATTTTGTTTTAGAATTTAAAAACATAATTCTGAGGAGGGGTCCATGGGTTTCATCATGCCGCCAAAGGGATTCATGACACAAAAATAGTTATCACTGACCTGAGGATAGCTTATAGACACAAAGAGTTCTCTGTATTTGTCTACTGATATAGATCATAAACAATTTCCATTTTCACCATAGATTTCCACTGTCATAGTATGGTGACTAGTTTAAATCAGCTTGAATATTAGTTCTGCTAAATAGGACCTCCAAATTGAATATGAGCTCAACTGTAAAACAAGGATAATTGTTAGATCCAAGAGTCAAAAAAGATTCTATCAGTCAGCAACATCATTTGTTGTTCATTTATTTATTTATTTATTCATTGTCTTTAATAAAAGGCTACTATGTGCAAGGTTCTATGCTATTGGGGAAAAAAAAACCCCAAAAATAAAACCGTAACTACCCTCAGGGTGCTTATATTTTCTCAAGGGAGACAACATGTGCATAAGAGAAGGCATGGCATCCTTTTCTTTAATAATGTTTTTTTTTCACTCTATTGACAACAATACTTATTGGATAAACCCCAACATCCGTAATCCCTAACATCAAATTGCTTTTCTAACATATATGTTCATCTAATGTTTGGAACCAGAACCACAGTAAGCAATAGTCTTACATCATATTCCCTCTGGTTGGCAGTAGTAAGTGATCAACCCCCTGAAAATGGCTTTTTTCTTTTTCTTTTTCTTTTTTTTTTTTTGCACGGAAGGCTGAGATACCAAGACAGTAACTATAATAATAAGTGGCATTTGGACAATATTATTTTATGCATATACATAATGTATTCTCCCACTTCTCTCCCCTCCCCCTTTCCAACCCCCACTTTAAGATCTTGAGGTCATGAATTATCTTTATATTATTCCCAGACCCTGGAACTACGCCTAGCACATATTATAAGTACTTAAGTTAAAAGAATCAAATTGGACCTGATGCTATATGAGGGATTTTGCTTTTATAGTCTAGTGTAAAATTATACTGTCTCTTATCATGGATGATCACATAGCAGTAAAAGGAAAGTTTACTTGTAAAATCCTAGCCAAATTTCCATTTGAGTAATTCATCTTTACCCAACCTGCTCACTCCTAAATACACTTTTGGAAATGTATTAAATGTCCTCCTTTGCTTCTCCTTTTAAAATGATCGGGGAGCTTTTACAGAAAGAACAGGCAATAACTGCAACTTAGGCCCAGACGACAGTGTTTTAGTTTCGAGGAAGAGATTTTTAAGTCAGTGGTTGGTAAAGCATCATCTCAGTGTTAATGGATCATTGCGCTCTGTAGTTGGAGATGCTGCTGTAGTCAGATTTTACGACTTCGGTAGACTGCTGTGTTTGAAAAGATGTGTTTATGGCTAGAGAAAGTTGAAGGGCAGAAGTCGGGAGCCTGGTTCTACCATCGCTAACCCTGTGACCTTAATTGAGTCACTTAGTTGCCTTGGTTATCCCATCTAGGGCTGCTGCAAAAATACTTCAGAGAGGTTTTTATGGGGATTGAATTAGATAATATATATGAAAACAATTTGAAGAAGCATAGAAGTGCTACATTGAGTAGTAAAGGATAGCCACATTCTTTTCTGTGTGTTCAATGGGCGCAATATCTTTGAGGATAGATTTTTTTCTCTCCCAGAAATAGGCAAAAGTCACCTGGAGACAAATTCAGTGAATAAGGTAAGTGATCAAGCTGGACTAAATGATTCTTAGTCAAAAAATACTTGACTATAGGTTGCCATTAATTTCTTTTGCAGTCCATAAATTGGTTTTGAGGAAATGGCAAAAGAGGGGTTCCAAAATGTTTTGAGCACGTGGCTTCACCAGAAATGGACTGTCAGGACAGCTGTTTTCCAAGAACCACACTGACCTGGATTCTATTAGGATGTTACTAATCTAGAACCATGAGTTCTAGAGCAAGAAGGGACTTTAGAGATAATCTAACCCAAGGGTTCTTAACCTGGGGTCTTTTAAAAATATATTTTGATAACTATTTCACTATAATTGATTGGTTTACTTTGTGATCTGATATATTTTGCTTTATGCTGTCAAAACTATTATTCTGAAGAGGAGTCATTATGTTTCACACTAGACCATCTAAGGAGTGCGTGACACCAAAAAAAAGTTAAAAACCCCTTTCCTAGTAAGAAAAACTAAAGAAGTTCTAGAAAGATTAAGGTCATACAGGTTCAAGTCTTCTGATTCCAAATCTAGTAGTATTTTATGACTCTACTTTATATTATTACAAATCTTTCCGGAGGACAACAGATTCATAATAATAAATATTGTTAATGATAATAAATATTATTAACTATTATTATTTCACCTTCTTCCACTACCATTTAAATAGTTACTGGTCGGGGTATCTGCTTTTCTGTTTAGTGCTGAAGAAGGAGGGCTCAAGCTTAACTGTCTGTCCTTCATGTGCTAAACCAGAGGTGGGGAACCTGCTGCCTTGAGGCTACATGTGGCCCTCTAGGTCCTCAAAGGGGCCTCACTTGAGGACCTAGAGGGCCAATGTGGCCTTGAAGCTGCAGGTTCCCCACACCTGTGCTAAACTCTAATGTTCTATTTCTTTGTTGTGGTTGTTTTTAACCTGCTATAGCCTCTTCAATTATATTTTAAACACTGACCAAAGCTAATTGTTTAGTTCTTAAAGCACTGTCTTTAAATATTTGCAGCTATAGGGATGTGTGTGTGTGTGTGTGTGTGTGTGTGTGTGTGTGTGTGTGTGTGTGTGTGTGTGTGTGTTGAGGGGATAGGAGAAAGAAACAAGACTGGGGAGTCAGGAATGAGGCCACCTCAATGTGCCCTTCTCCCCTCTCCTCCAACTACATCCAAATTCATAATACTGTTGGGGCAATTGTCATCCAGATTCAAAGCTCTGAACTTCCCCGCCAATCAGACCAAACAAGATGATACGTGAATTCAAAGCAAGAAGTATAAAATAAAACAAAAAGTAAGGTAATAACATGGAACTGAATCAGTTATTAATCATCCTAATTATTTATTCTCATTCTCAAATGGGTGCCATCCCCACATGTCTCCCAAGAGCAGGAGATGATTCCCAATTCACCCCTCTGTTTCCCTCAATCAGTGGGAGAAGGACATATCAGCTCACTCACAGAATGGCACTAGGGAAACTCACCAGGGCTGCAGTCTTGGAAGTACTGGCTCCTTGGTAGCACCTAGAAAGCCTTGTAGAGGTAACTGTTGACTCGTCTCAGTGCGGCTGCTGCAGTCTAAAGTGCTCTGACATCTCTTGGCGCTGGAGTCTAGGGTTCTCTGACATTTCTCGGCACCATGATCACTTCTGCTGCTCACAGAAGTCCTGGAATGATCTAGACACAGCAGCAAGTTTTCTTTTCTCTGGACTCTTCCCATGCCAGCATCCTTTGTAAGATTCTCCCACCTTTTAAACTGAGCTTGCTGGAAGCCCTACCTAATTTGACTCAGTGACATTATCATGCTACAGTTCTTTTTTTCTGGTACTGAGAGAGTCCCTGTTCCTCTTGCTTTGTAGGTGTGAGTAGGGTTGTGTTAAAAAGAGACCCCTTTTCCACTTCAGGAGTTAGCAGGGAGATGTCACCGATGTCCTGACTTGGCAATGGGTTTGGTACTGGGGCAGATACAAAATTTAGATAATACTCAGGTGCCTGTCCTTCTGGAATTTATACTCCAGCAGGGAGAATAGACATGTGATTTTGATGGATTCCTGATCTCCTTTGTGTAGGTGGTCCCTCTACCCTTTCAGATTTCAATCTTTTTGGTCCTTATACTACATGGTTATTATCTAGGTCTTTCTGAAAATCTCTATAATTCCGTTTCAAGAAGCCTTTCCAGTCCCCTTTGCTGCTTATGCCTTCCCCTCTTAGATTATCTTCCATCTATTTTTCACATATTTTATATGCATCTAATTATTTACATGTTGTCTTCATTAGAATGTGAGGTCCTTGAGGGCAGGGACTATTTTTGCCTTTCTCTATACCCCTAGCATTTAGTACAATAATGCCTGGTACATAGCAAATTTTTAATAAGTACTTGTTGACTAAATGACTCTATGAAATGCACTAGAAAGCTTACTCTGATTCGTATACATTCCGTGGTTATTAATAGAGTACTTGGCCTAGCCGTTTGTTTTACTGTTTGAACACCCCACCTTCCTTTCCAGTCACACATATTCTTGATTATGTCTTTAATGCTACCATTTGCATGGAAGCCATTATTGGTGATGTACTGAACCCAAGCATGTTTTGATTGTCCTTCGCGTCACCTGGAATTTTAATTCTTTAGTGCTGGTGGTGTTTCATCTGGATGGTATAGTGAATAGGATCCTGGACTTGGAGTAAAGAAGACCTGAGTTCAAATACTGGCTCAGACATTTACTAACTGAGTGAACTAGGGCAAGTAACTTAACCACTCTTTGCTTTAGTTCCCTCATCAATAAAATGAGGATAATAATAGAATTTACATTGCAGTGAATGTTCTTGTAAGAAATCAAATGAGATAATATTTGTAAATATTATCAAACATAATATTTATAAGTATTATCAAAGAAAAACATTTGTGAAGTGCTTTGCAAAACTCAAAGCATTATATAAATATTACATATTATTATTACTAATATGTACACAATGATATATATTATGAGCAGAGAAGTACAAAGCACTATGTGAGGGAGGAAAGACAACATGATGTAATGCTGTCCTTCAGGTATACTAATGATTAAATAGGTTTTTGCGAGAAGACTTAGGAACTTGACCACCACGTATAGCATTATTTCTTTCTTTTTTTTCTTGTTTTGTTTTTTTTTTTTTTTCTTTTTAGGCAGTTGGGGTTAAGTGACTTGCCCAGGGTCACACAGCTAGTAAGTGTCAAGTGTTTGGTCTGAAGCCAGATTGAATTCAGGTCCTACTGACTTCAGGGCCGGTGCTCTATCCACTGTGCCACCTAGCTGCCCCATATTATTTCTAAGGAGAAATAATTTCTGAGTTCCAAACAACAAATCCTTCACAAGTTAGGAGTTGCCAGTATTTTGTTCAGTGTTATAATAATCCTGTGAGACAGATTTGTGGAAGAGAAACAGAAAACATTTTAAAGCATAATATAGTGGAAAGGATATTGAATTTGGAATCAAGGGACCTAGTATTTTTATAAAGCAAGATTTGAAAGGGAACAGAAATCTTAAAGGAAAAACAATTGCATTTACAGTGGAAAGGTTTTATGAGGGGAAAGATGGGGACATATTTGTTAAACTTTGTATTTTGGGTTATATAACCATATAATGGGGGGAAATGGGAAGCAAAAGAAGAAATTTGCTCCCTCTTACTCATCTGTAGCAGGGTGGGATGGTGACATGGCCAGGGTGGAATGCAAATCATGGCAGGGACAGGCTAGATACAATAAACTATGTGATATACTCACCAGTCTAGACATCATGGACCCCAGGGTGGGAGTTCCAGAACTGAGATGGTTATGTCCCTTAGGACATGGCCTATTAAAGTCCTATAGCTTTGGGATTTCACCAGCAGGGTGGATGGTAGAGTCCATTGGTCTAGAAGGTAGAATGTAGGTACATGAAGATAGATGATAGATAAATGTATCAATATAGTTAATAAAAGTGTTTTCTGAAACTTCTGTAATTCCAGTGTCCTTTAATCATATTTTGGAGAAGTGAGGAAAGGGATTTTAAAAACACAAATAAAAGTTCTATTCCCTTTCTAGAGACCACTATACTCTGAAGGCAGATTTTATATACATATACACATACCACATATACATATGTATGTATGCATATGTATATGTGCATATTTTAAAATCCCAATTCATTTCAGGAGCTTGGAATGTGGAGACCTTAAATGAACCAAAACTACATTGTATTCATTTCCTAACATATTTTAAAAGAATTTTAATGCTTTACCATAAAGTATTGAACACAATAAATTAAATTAAATTTGCTTTATAACTGCTTATATTTAAATAAGTGAAATTTTGTAAAAGGTCATAACTTTGTAGGTGTTCCAAGTCTCCAAGTCAAAAGCATTTATTAAACAATTATTATGTGCTAAGCATTGAGGATAAAAACATAAGCTAAAAGAGTTGTTAAGTGACTTGATCAGGTTCATTCAGTCTTTCACATAGCTGCTGAGGGCAGAAATTCTATTTTTAACAGAGAAGACAGCACATAAAAAGGAACTGAAGTAGATGAGGAGGAGGAGGAGAGAATGTATTACTATGGAATTTTGGATAAGTTTGGAGCGTCAAGAGAAGAATAAAGGAATGAGTATAGCTATCTAGAGCATAAGGGCATGTTTCAGGAAGAAATCACAAATCAGAGGAGGAGTAGAGATATTTTTCTGGGTAATGATGGAGAAATCCAGAAAGTCAGGAAGAAAGTCTAGAGAAGAATGAAGGAGTGAGCACGGCTGGTTTGGGCAAGACCTTAAAATGGAAGTTCTCACCAAAGGAGGAAAAGATCAAAGGGGCAGAGGGATCTTTCAATGTGTTTCCTCTGTCATGACTGCCAGAAAAGACAGAAGGCACAGAGAAGGAAGAAGAAATAGTGGAATTCCTATGTGTGTCTTCCAGCCACTACTGGTCTGGTTCCTTTTTGCTTGAACTTTTAGCCTTTTCTTCAAATTCTCCTGAGGGCTAAGGGCAAAATGACACTTTCTGCATTCAAAGCTTTAGGCTTGACCTGGGAGTCATTATCATTTTTAAAAGGCAGGTCAATTTTTAGTCAAGGGTTGTCCCATCCTGTTAGCAATAGAAAGGTGTTCTCTTGGTCTGGTCTCATTACTCATATTGCCTCATTTTTTTTAAAGAACTCCTTTTTGATGGTATCTGAGTAGAAGAGGTCAAGAAGATGACCTCATTCCAAGTATAAGATAACCAAGTATCAATCAGTAATTAATTATAATATTGTCAAAGATAGGGAGGCAGACATGTTCCCAATACTGTTCTCTTCTGGTTTTCCTCCTACCTCTTACAGTCTTCACTTTCTCTTTTGCTGGCTCATCTTCATCCTCCTGACACCCAAGTGTGAGTGTTCCTCAAGACTGAGTCTTCGGGCCATTCTCATCTATCTTTATATTTTCTCCCTTGGCCATCTCATTTACTTCAATGTGTTTTTTTAGTTATCATCTTTATGGAGATAACTCCAGACCTATGTATCTTGCCTTATTCTCTCCTATGAGCTCCAGTATCACATTTACATTTGCTATACCTTTCCATCTGGAATTATCATTAACACCTCAAACTCAGTTTATCCAGAGGTGGCAACTCATCATCCTTTCCAGCTCTTCTAGTTGTGTTGTCAGCACTACTACACTGTGTCAGCAGGCTCAAAACTTCCCAGTCATCTTGGACTATTCCACTCCATCATCCCCTGAATGTAACCATTTGCCAACCCCTATTCTATAGATTCCACCACTACATCTCTCGTACACATTCCCTTCACTCCTCTCACATGACCCTCATCAACACTTGCCTGGGTCATTGCAATGGCTTCCTAACTGGTTTCTCTGCCTCTAATTCCCTCTATGACCTTCCATCCTACAAATTTTGTCAATTTAATCTTCTTAGCACAGAGGTGTGATGGTGACATTACTTGAGAACCTATAGTGACTTTCTGTTGGTTATAAGTGAAAATGTGAACTTTTACCTAGTTTCTAAGATCTTCCGCAATCTCACTCTATTCTACTTTTCCATCATTTCACATTAGTTCCCTTCATGTACTCCACATTTCAGTCAAACTAGGCTACTGGTTTAATTTTTTTTTCTTTATTACAAGGGAAGTTACAATTCTTGGGGGTGGGGTGGAGTGAAAGGGAAGGATAGAGCATGAAATGTAGAAAGAAAAACAAAACAAAACAAAGCATCAATAAAGCTTACTCTAATAACTTAAATATCAATTCATTCCTAACCTAAGAATGCATATAAATCTTCTCCTAAAAAAATCACCATCTTGGAATACTACTGCATTGTAAGAAATGAAAAGCAGGTTGGTTTTGGAAACACATGGAAAGACTTGCATGAAATAATTCAGAGTGAAGTTAGAAGAACCAAGAGAACGTTGTTTACAGTAATGCAATATTGTTCAAAGGATGATTAAGCTCTATGCACTTCCAGAGAAAGAACTGCTATATGGAAGTATGTATTGTATAGTTCCATTGTTGGCTTTCTTTAACGTGAGGTTGGGAGGGAATGAGGGAGACAAAATGAAACTCAAAATATAACAGCAAAAATTAAAAAAAAATCATTACTTTTCCTTTTTAAGTAGTTTGAGTGTGAAAACTGAGAATCTTGGGTCCAGAAAGGGACCATTCAGTCAATCATAAAGATAGGAAGAATGCTGTATGTGTAGGAAATGTTATTTTTCATGTCTGGAAATCTGAGTGTCCATGTCTTCCCATCTTTTGCCAACTACTGGATGGTGATAGTAACTCCCAAGATCAATTATAATACAATCCATTTTATTTCCAAAGTAAAGAGAGAACTGAAACAAAGAATCTATAGAAACTGAAACAAATACAATCCATTTAATTTCCAAGGTAAAGAGAGAACTGAAACAAAAACAAAAACAAAGAACTAGCTACTTAGAGTTATAGACAGCTCTAGTTTCAGACTTTAGCCATACTCAGTGTATCATTTATTTTTGTTCAATAATCATTCCATTCTTTAAAGAAGAAACCTTCATGTGATCAACTAATTAAAGTTATAGAACTTTCATCCCTGACCAAA
Source organism: Vombatus ursinus (assembly GCF_900497805.2). Lineage (NCBI taxonomy): Eukaryota > Metazoa > Chordata > Mammalia > Diprotodontia > Vombatidae > Vombatus > Vombatus ursinus. The sequence goes on along the minus strand of NW_020948983.1, from coordinate 48,222,109 downwards.
AAGTGATACTGGTAAAAAGAATTATTTCTCTTTCAGAGCATCAGGATAATAAACTCTGGCTTACCTAAGTGTGTAATACTTTTTGAGAAATCTGTATAATATAATCAAAATTTTACATGAATGTCTTTCTTATAAAAGTGAATCAAAATACTTTACAGAGTTAGATAACAGAAACCTCCTTTTGTATAACAGGGTGCCTATGGAGTTTCTTCCAAAAGTTTTTCAGGAAAGAATAAAGAGCTGCTTTTCTACATATAATTTTGTCCAGAGATATAATGACCTATCAGGGTCCATTCCAACCCCATGGTTCAATGATAATGGAGAAAATATCTGTCTTCTAAAATTTTTTCTTTCTATTTCACTATTTCTGTCAGTTGTGTGATTGTTTTCCCAGTTTTGAATCATGGAACAATCCTTGACTCTTTCCTCCCCCATCTTTCTGGTAACCAGTCACTTACCAAGTCTTTCTGAGCTTACCTCTGCAATCAATATCTCATACATTCAACCCCTTTCTCCTCCAATTGCCACCACTCTAGTGCAGGGTCTTATTAAAACCCATGTGGAGAGTTGCACCAGTCTCTTAACAAGGCTTCCTACCTCATTACTATTCCCCCAGCCTCACTCCTTTCAAAGCTACTGTTTATTAGTGCTGCCAGACTTATTTTCTGTATGTGCAAATTTAGTCAAATAACTCCCTTTTTAAAAATCCTTCAATGTCTTCTTATTGCCTCCTGGATAAACTTTATGCTACCTTCTTTGCCTAGTTTCCAAGGCCCAATAAAATATGGTGCCATACTACCTTTCTAGCTTACACAATACCTCTCTTCATAGTCTATCCTTTAGCTAAACCAGATTACTTGACACCCCCTGTATGTGTCTTGCATTTCCCTCTTCCTCATATGTTTGCTTATACCATTTTCTGTGTTTGGAATGCTCTTCCCCACCCCCCTTATCTGTTGAGTTCTTATTCATATTTTCTAAGCCTATCTCAATTGCCATCCCCTAGAGGAAACATACTGATTGCACAGCACTAATCTTTGCACCTTCCCGATCACACGCTTTATGTATATAGTTATTTGTACATGTTTCATGTATCCTTACAGCAGCATAAGGCAAGTGATTGTGCCTTATCTGAACTTTGTATCTCTTCTGATGCCTGACATAGTAGTCTATACATAATTAGTGCTTATTCAATGATTATTGAATTATTTATTGAAAGGGGAAAAGCATTTATTAGTTTTAGGGCATAAAAATCAACCAGAGATGTGTTAGCCATGTGTCATTTAGACTTTGGCCCTGAGATCCAGATATACTTGGGGAGAAGGGACTCTCTTAGAAAATTTCTTTGGCTTGTGATCTCACCTAGAAAATTTCTGTTAGTGTCAGTATTTGACCAATTTTATTCTCTTAAGAGAAGAGAACATCATGGTAAGCACTTGATCTCAGAATATCAATTTGGCGTCTGGATGGAGGATGCATTCAAAGGTGGAGATTGGTTGTAGGGGGACTAATCATGAGGCTATTTTAGTGGTCCAAGTAAGAAGTCATGAGAACCTGGACTAGGATGATTACAATATGAGTAGAGAGAAGGGAATAGATGTGAAAGATATTGAGGAGATGAAATGGACTTGATTCGACAATCAGTTAGATATTGGGAAAAAAGAGAGAACAGTCAAGGAAGGTAGTACCACAAAGCCATGTACATGAGAATGTGAATGAATCAATGCAATACAACCCCACTACTAGATATATAACTTAGGGCTTGAGTTTTGAATTATGCTTCCCATAGTGGGGCAGGGCCACACCGAGCCATCCAGAAAAATGGATAAGACAAAGGAATAATAATGATATCTTCATTCTGTTTTTCTTTCCTGTTCTCATTTTCATTTCTCTCCTTCTCCCCTTCATAAATCCTTCAGAGGACACTTGAGGAAGCTAATTTACAGTGACTCCTTGCACTTCTCCACAGGGAATCTCATCAGAGTCATGAGAGCTGTCCTTCTGGGGTAGAGATTGATTGGGTTTGCTTATATATTTTCGGTCCAAATTGAATCCATTAAAATTTTTTTTAAATGCAGATGCTAGATAAAGTAGGAGATCTCTATCTCCCTACCTGCCACTGTACCATAAAATACGTTTTATGGAAGGGTAATGTGCTATTCCTTGTGGATTGTCAATTGCCATTCATTTGAAATGATTTGCTTTATTACATCAGTGGGATGACGGTAATGCAATCAGTTCACCTTATGAAAAACAAATGTTTCTCCTGCTGACTGTACAGAATGTGAAGTAAATGTTTACATTTCATGGTTGCCCCAGAGTGAAAATAAAAATCTATGAAATACACTTTTCAGAATGAGTTAGCTCTAAGATGTCTATTGCTTGACCTAGAGTTGAATTTTGAAATACTGGGTCAGATTTTTGTTTTGTGTAACTGTGCCATGGCCGAAATGGAATTCAATTACCACAGGGGAATATCTGGCCCACCAAAATAAATACTGTACTTCTGATGAGAGAGCAAAGGGTTTAAAATTCATCTATAATAGAATTACTAACTAAAAATCTAATGTTCTTGAAATAAATTGAACTGTTTTTTGGCAATGAAGCACTCAAAGCTCAAATAATTTTAGAAAAATCATGTCTATCATAAAATACATGTTCCTGCTCTCCCAATTTATGGCTTTCCTTGGTGTACTATTGATTTTTTGGTAGTTCTTTTATTGGGGTACTATGCAGTAGTATTTAATTTTTCTTCCAAATCTCTTAGAATGTGAGCAATATGTGTCCATTTTGGACCATATTTTAGTGACCACAGGAAGAATAGGAAGTTGGTGAGAGGAGAAGTTAGCTTGATTCTTAAAAAAAGGAAGAAAACAGAAATTTTAGCTGAGCAATAGCAATAATATCTTATTAAATAATATTTATATGTTGGTGTACCTGGGAAGCAGCCTGGCTACAGTGGAAAGAGCCCTAGCCCTGGTGGCAGTGGATCTGGGTTCAAATTCTGTTTCTGTACCTTTAATGCATCTGTGGCAAGGCATTTCCCAAGTCTTATTTCTTTCCCTTGTTTCTTCATTTGAGATGAAGTGATGGGATTGGACTACATAATAGGATCATAGATTTTGAGATGGAAGGGAACTTAAGTTCACCCCCACTCCACCCTAATTTTATAGATGAGGAAACTGAGGCACAAAGAGCTTCATTGATTTACCTAGGATCACACAGTTAACAGGTGTCTAAAGGAGTATTTGAACCTAGGCTTTTCAGATTCCTAAGTCCAGAATCTTCTCCACTAAACCCTACTGCATCAGACCTCTAAGTGTCCTTCTACCTGTAAAGCTATGAATCCAGTCCTTCCTCTGACACATGTGATATTGAGTATGTTCCTCAATCTCTTTCTGAGCCTTCTATTTCCTCCTCTGTTAAAATAGGTATTATAATACCTGCCTTACTCTACCTCATAGAAATGGTGTAGGAATCAAATGCGTATAAATGCAAGTGCTTTGTAAAACAAATTTGATTTCACATAGCCCACATTTTGCTTTTGCCACTGAAATGAAAAGGACATTAGAAACTTTGAAGCTTAGTTGGTTTAAGCCATTAACATTCTGCCTGGGTCTTGCCCCTCTGCCCTATCCTCCCTCCAGTTGGAAAAGTTCTAGCCTAGGATGGATTCATGAGATTTCTGGTTTTTCCTGCTCCCTTTAACCCTAGAAGGATCAGAATTTAAGAATACCAAGTAGCATCAATTGGCACTGTGCATTTTTAAAAATATCTATTAAGTTAAAGAAAATATAGTAGGATAAAAATTTTTATTTCAAAGTAAAATTATAATAAAAATTTTCATCCTACTCTATTTTCTTTGTCTTAATGGATTAAAAAAGGCAGCTAGGTGGCACAGTGGATAGAGTTCCAGGCCTAGAGGCAGGAAAACTCATCTTCCTGAGTTCAAATCTCGTCTCAGACACATATTAGCTGTATGACTCTGGGCAAGTCACTTAACCCTGTTTCCTCAGTTTCCTCGTCTTTAAAATGAGCTGGAAAAGGAAATGGCAAATCACTACAGAATCTCTGCCAAGAAAACCCCAAAAGGGATTACAAAGTGTCAGACATGACCAAAAATGACTGAACAACAAAACTGTAATATCTTATAATTTTTATTATATTTAAGGTACACTTATACAGATATGAGAAATTATAATAAATTAGAGTGAAGTTATTTTTAAAATTTGTGTCAATTGACATACTTGGTATTAATGACCTTGAACACATAGGAAGGATACCACCACTTGAGCAAGTCAAGCATGAAAATCTAATTTTATAAGCTATTGGCAATGATCTTTTTTTTTCCTACAAGAAGTCTCTGTTTTATTTTTATTTTTTAAAGATTCCCTATAGAGGTTTTTTTTGAAAAGTAAGCTCCTTTAATATGCTTTATAAAATGTTTTGATTTGTAGAAATTCTAGTCATTACTTCTAGAAAGAGATCTACTACAGAAAGTGATTGACACTTTAATTTATCTCCCTTATTTTCAAATCTTTGAAATAAAGATGACCTCAAAAAGGCAGTTTGAAAATGCTACAATTACCTTAGTACTTGGAAGTCACCATATATTTCAGTTTCTAAGATTTTTAAGAGTAATAGAATGCTTTAGGAAAACAGTACTTTCTCTGACTGAATAGTTCTGTGGTCAACTTAGCTTTGATTTAGTTAATAATGGGAATTCTAGTTATAGAAGAAAATCCTTTTCTGATTGTCTATCTTACTAGTAGGTATCTTGGTAATAGTGTTAGTTTTGATAATTGTCAGTGCTCTGATGGGAGGGATCAGTTTCTTTGCTACAAACTTAGAGAGACTATGATGTACTTTGAAAGCCCCTTGAGTTGATTTCAGCAGATGGTACCAAGCTAGAGCCCATCTTAATTTTCATTGGCTGTGGGTGTGGGGTTAGTGGTGACTGATATATAAGACTACACAGAGGGTAGTGTGAAAAAAGGGAATAAACAAAAGTTCAATAAATAAAAACATTGCCAGTGATTCTCTCCCACCCCAGATTGTTGTGTGTAAAAGGAAGGTTTATTACTTAACATTATTAGTTTTCTACCTTATTTTTGTCTAATAAAGTCAAAGCTATCATTAAATAAAAGTGAAATCATAAGAAGGATAATCTAAGGAAACATTTCTAAATCCTTAATTCCTTGAAATTTGATCTCCTACCTTCTTTGCATGGGGAGAAATTTTCTTAATTTGAGAAGAATTAGATGTTTTGGGAAGAGGGGGCAAAAAATCCTGGTTTGGGGTCTTCTGGTGGAAATGAATTGCATGGGATTTTATTTTAAAGTGTTCTGGGAGATGGCTAGCAAAATTAAATGTCTAAATCCATTACCTCAACTTTGACAGAGACAGTGTAAATTAAATCACTTTAAACTAATCCGCAATATTCTGTCATGGGAAACTTAGTACTGAGGCATGTTTTGCCAAGATTACAAACAAGTTAGCAACACTAGGGCCTTCATTTTTTTTAATATGTACAATGGTGTTTTTTTGGACTGTAGGCAACCTTGGGGAGTAGGTTCTGGAAGTCCAATCAAACCAATACCAGTAATAGATCTCTGAGTCTGAGAAAAGAATTGAAGGAATATATACATTCCTGCTCCTCCTTTTCCCCCCTCTTTTAGTAGGGAAAGGGTAAAGTTTATATGGAGAGCACCTTGATTGAATTAAAAGAAGTCAAGGTTTGTAATCTTCCAAACCAGTTCTGCCATCTTAATGAAGGCAAAGACAATCTGCCTCCTGTGTGCTAGAGGCAATACAAGAAATGATTCTTGGTTACCCCAAAGGGAACCAGACAAAATTACATAGGGTAAATTTGTCTTAGGTTGGGAGGTGTAGGAAGATTGACTGTGTGTTTTGTGGTGAAGACTTTGTTAGTGTATCTTATTTCCACTGGTACCCAAAGAGTTGAGTTTGGTTTGGAGCTTCCTTCTTTGGAGTCTCACTAAATGATGAATGAAGCTTTTTTAAATGATTATATCATAGTGTCCAAGTTAGCTCTTGTATCCATTTCTATAGTCATGGTTCCAGAGGAACAGAGCAACAGAAATATTCACATTTGTGGCCTTCTGAGTGATAGCAAAGAACAGGAGGGAAAGGAAGGAAGAGAGATATTGAGACTGGTTGCTGTTTAAGACAGTAACTATCGACATCCCTAATTGCCACAAAGAAATCTGACTTCTCCAAGGGATGGATATTCTACTTCTTAGAAAAGAACCATGTGATCATACTAGAATAAATGATTCATAAGGGGCATCTGAAGAGAAGCAGGACATACTTCTTGAATGTCTCTATGGCCAGAGCATAAATGTCTTTATAAAACCATTCCTCTAAGTGATCCTTGAAACTGAGAAATTAATAGAGAAGATTTATTAAGACTCTACCTTTTCTCCCTAAAGCAACTTTGTGTAGAGGTTAGACTGTAATAAGCCTATCTGATTCAGAGAGAAAGTCTAAACCTTTTCATCTGAAGGTTTTGTGTTTGGTATAAACATCTGCACAGTAAATCTGAGTTGGTATCCAGATGATCTCTGGAAATAAAAGCGCAGGTGTGAAATGATTACCGAGTTACTTGTTCTGTTGGGGTCTCTGCAAGTTTTAGCAAGGTTTAAAAAGGATTTTTAGCAAGGATTAAAAAATTAAAAAAAATTTAAAAGCATTAAGAAAATCAAGTGTCCTTGTTTGTCATCAGAACCAGGAAGTATGCTTGGAATTCTAAGGGTTTCCTTTGAATATGCTGGCTATTATAGTAGTCCTGTAGTAACTGGCCTGACTTCCTACTCCAAACTCTCTGTAACCTGGAGACAAAGTCCTTGGAGACAATTAACTCTTCCCTACTTGAAGACATAGTCCAGGGACCAGTCCTCTCCCTGGTACTCTGCCATTGGAACGGATCTGTGATTTCCTCAGTGTGAGCTCTCTTTCAAGCAAATGAGAATTGCCTCCTTATGCTATGTGATCTTTAAGCTTGTCTTTTCAGAAATCCTCTGGAAACCCAATTCACAGAATGTTTTACTTTGGTTCTTTTAATATTGTGTGTGTGTGTGTGTGTGTGTGTGTGTGTGTGTGTGTGATGGGATATACCAAGTATATGATATAACGAGTGGATAGAGGTCTGGTGTTAGACTTTAGGGAGGCCCTGGTTCAGTTTCATCTCTCACACTAGTTGTGCAACTATTGACAAGTCACTTAACATCTGTGAGCTTAGTTTTCACATCTGTAAAGTGGAGATAATACCTAGAGTACCTGCCTCACAGGGCACCTGTATGTAATGCATGTTAACTTTCTGCAAACCTAAAATCTACATACATTTCAGTTATCATTATCATTATTATTGCCACCACTATAACACTTGGATTATACACCTGGCATCTCTCATTCTCACAGGATGACTGATTTGTCTTTTTTTTTCTTATCATATATATCTTGAATGATGTTTCATGTCATTTTCCATACATGAATCATCTAGGTAACATACTGCAAAATATTTGCACCTAATGCAAAGGCAGGTATCTTTCCATTGCCCTCTGGGTTACTTATAATTTCAATTTTCTTGGTATCATGGTTCTTAGGCTTATAGTGTCATTGTTTTTGCAGCCATAAGCAGTTTGGGATAATGGAAAACACTGCATGATTTCTCAAGTGTGGTATGTCCTAGTCTCCATGTCCTTTCTGTTCTGAGCCTAACTGGATCATAGGATTATATATTTACAGCTGGAAGGGACTTTATTGGTCATCGAGTTTGACCTGCTCATTTTACAAAGGAAGAAATCGAGGCCTAGAGTAATTGTGACTTGCCCAAAGCCACATAAGTAGTAATTGACAGAGCTTGGATTTGAACTCAAGTGTTTTGATTCCAAATCCAGTAATTTTTTACTGTCTACCATGGTGAGTGTGTGTGTGTGTGTGTGTGTGTGCGCACGTGTGCTCACTGTGCTTACACAGGTAGCTAGACTGACTCAATGCAATGGTTATTAAAACATAAATAGATTGTGATTTTCATCCATTTTGATTAGATAGCCCAATCTTTCTCATATAGCTGTGGTGTTTACTAAGGACTATTTGTTATTTTATAAGGCTTGATATAATTACAGTCAATTCTCAACATTCATGTGTTTAACTTTTGCGACTTCAAGCATTTTGTGTTTTATTATTAACCAACCTCATTCTCACTTCTGTGTTGACAACCATGCACATTTGCGTCTATGAACGGTAGGAAAAAAAAAATGAGCGGTGTGATGTATGCAAGTTTGTGGAGTGGGTGGTATCCTACCAGGCACTTCTGTGATCTTTTTATCTTACCTCTGTAGAGTAAAGAGCTTCTTCATGCATTCCTTGTATCTTTTCACTGTTTGCCTTTAAAACCCAAGTTTTGTGTTGCAATTATGCCTGCAAAGCATAGTGCAAGTCTTTTGGACTCTAAACCCAAGTGTGCAAAGTCAGTGATGTGACTTGGTGAGAAAATAAAGGTGTTAGAAAAACTTCGTGCTGGAATGTCTACAGCAACTGTACACCTTGAGTTTGGTGTTAATCAATTGGCAATTCATTATATCTACAAAAAAAGAGGAAAGTATTTATGTACTATAGATTTCATGTGTATTGAAAAGTGAATATTATCTGAAATTAATTTTTTAATGGGCATGTTAGTACAAAAAGTCACAGAATTCTACGGAATTACTAGTGAAAAATGTTTTGTATATTAGTAATTTTATTTTGAGTACTGAATCTTACGCATTATTTCATGGTTATTGTGTTAAGAAAAGCACATATTATCAGAATTAATGTTTTATTATAGAGAATTGTATGCAGAAAAGTATATTTTCACATTACAGTCTTTGGTGATTGAGAGAACCTAACCCCCTATTTCCCAATATATCCAAATTCAATGTATCAACATTCACATTTTTTACTTTCCTGCTGTTTTCTAGGAATACTACCCTTGCAAAAGCTGATGTTTGACTGTAGTACCCTGTCATTTTAAAATAGAATTGTTTGAGGAACCTCACCATTAATAGGGAATCCTCCAGCAACCATTCAATTTATTTTATTTTTTCCAATTACATGTAAAAACAATTTTTCACATTCATTTAAAAAAAAATTTGAGTTCCAAATTTTTCTCCCCTGTCCTTTTCCTCTCCCTCCCTAAAATGATAAGCAATTTGATATAGGTTATGTATGTGCAATCAAACAATTCAATTTAGCAAACGTTTAGTAGGGCCTAGGCAGTATGCTAGGAGTACGAAGACAAAAAGCATACAATTCCTGCGCACAGGGAACTTACATCCTACTAGAGGGAAACAACATGAATATAGATAAGTAAATATAAGAAATTTTAGGAGGGAGACAGAACACTAATGAATGGGGGGGGGGTTCAAGGAAGGCTTCACAAAGGAAGTGTAAACTGACTTGAGTCCTAAAGGAAGTTAATGATGCATTCTGAAATGTAGAGTTCAAAAGTGGGTGCATTCCAGACATAGGGCTTTATGTATATGCACAGCTGGGTAATTGGCATGCCAAATTCTTTTGTCTGGACTCTGTGAGGGCATCTTCAATGATTCTGGCAAACATCTTAAGTGAACATATGTCTCCTTATATCACTGAGCCTCCAACTCTTACTCTTGGGCAATATAAAGACCCACGGATTCATGTTCTGAAAAAAAAAAAAAAAAGAGCATCATTAGCTGTGATGCATCTATTGCACTGACCTAGATTTCTGTCACTTGATTCCCAACCTTCTGAGTATATTTGAATTCTTACTTGGTAAGTCATTTGTTTTAGGACTAGAGTTATTCCTAAGCCTTCCAGGGAGATGACAATGTGCATGAACTTTAGTCCGCATGTCTGGAGTTCTGAGGTATCAATCACCTGCCTATCCTGGAAATTTATCTACTGCTAAACCCCCCAAGAACTAATTACCTAGATGTCTCATCTCATTGTCCATTGTTTGAGTCCTGGTCATTCCTGGTTTGTCCTTGGCCTGTCATAATGTGGCTTTGAAAACTTTTATTACTATTCCTTTCCTTCTGCCCCAATTACACAAGTCAGAAAATATGTAGAACTGTACAATTGAAAACTGCTAGAAAGTGAGCTGAAGATGCTTCCATTCATTTTGTTGTTGTTCCTGTGATTCAGATGTGTCCAACTCTTTGTGACCCCATTTGGGGTTTTCTTAGCAAAGATACTGGCATGGTTTGTCATTTCCTTCTCCAGCTCATTTTACAGATGAGAAAACTGAGGCAAACAGGGTTAAATGACTCACCCTGGGTCATACAGGTAGTGTTTGAGGCTGTATTTGAACTCAGTTTTTCCCAGTTACAGTCCTAGCACAATATCCCCTGTGCCACCTAGCTGCTCACTTACATTCAAACCATCATTTTATAGACGAGGATACTAAGGATCAGAAAATTTCAGTTCACTTCAATTCAAAATATTCTTATTGAGCTCTTTGTGTGAGACTTCGTAATGACTTGCTCAAGGTTACACAGCCAAATGTATAAAATCAAGATAAAAACCCAGATCTAATTCTTAGTCATGAGCTCTTTTCCTTCTACCATATTTCCTTCAAGATATCTCTTAATATAAAAATACTCAGTAGTAAAATTATGCTATATTGTAACTTATAAAGCAAGAAGCATATTTAGTATACTTTTCTTGAAGCTTTCCTATTATGGAACATTCAGTTCTTTTCCAAGGAGCCATCTTGAATGCACCAGTGGCCTGCACAAATTAGCAATAATTGATGTGCATGGTTCCTTCTGAGTCCCGCGTAAGATTCCAACAAAAGTCAAGGTATAGGAGAAAAGAATACCAATCAATGTTTCCTTCTTGTTCTCTTGGAAAAACTGTGATTTAGATCAGGGAGAGGGCAGACCCCAGAGGTTTAGTGCTCAGTCCATTGATTTGACTTCTCAGGGTAGGCATAGCACTGGTAGATGGAAGTGATATCTCAACCCTAGCCTTTGCTAATTGCTACAAACTGAACAGAAGAGAAGGCAATGCAATGTTAGGCTCTGCACAATCCTACAAATATGAGAAGCAGCAGGAGCAGCCTTTGATACTTTGGAGGTAGCACTGCACACGTATTGCTACTTATCATGGTACATGCATGAGGATATTGAAAGTTCTGGAAATTAGCTGGTTTCCTTGAGCATAATACGAGATTCAACAAGCCCTTGGCCACTGTGACCTATCCCATAACTCTTTTAGGCAACAATGATGGGCACTGGAGGCCCCACCAAAGCTATGGTTGTTGCTGTAGATGCTTCTGCTGTAATAATTGTAGGAGTTTCCAGTTTTCATCAAGAAGCAGTCCATGGCACACATCTAGATTCTTGGCATAGCATCAGCCAATCCTCTTGGCATGATCCTAAACCTAGTGGCAGAATTTGAGTGATAGGATTCTTTGTCAGGTTCTTCCCTGTTCCATACCTTGGAATTGACTATACCATGAGTTATTTGTCCCTACCAAAATGGAGAAACACAGCCATTTGGGGGCCAGGACCAGGCAATGGCAAGAATAGTAACCCTTGAGTAAAGGGTGAGAGGAGTTGGAACAGAAAAATGAGAGAAACACCCAGTTTTACTTCTTATTAGATAACCATGTGACCTTGGGCAAATCACTTAACCTCTCTAGGCCTCAGTTCCTTCAGTCTGCAAAATATGAGAGTTGGCTTAGATGAAGCCTAAGGACCCTTCCAGCTCCAAATCTGTGATTCTATGATAGTCCTATGAGGCCAGTAACATGCCTCTGCAATGCATACTGATATAAAGGCATTGATGCTGGAGGCATATTTCCAAATAGGAAAGCAGGTCCATTTTTCAATGGCAATTAAAGAGAAAATTGGATTTAATTTGTAGAATTCTTGTTTCAGGTGACTCAGTTGGGAATGTGCTTGAAGCAAAACCTCAATTAATCAGAACCACAAATTACTTTCAACTAGATTTATTTTTCCACACGCTCCTTTGAGGAGAATGCCTTTAATCACAGGAAAATAAGTTCATATCTTACTCATTTAAAAAGGCATGTTTTTAGGCATGCCCTAGGGGTCACTGTAGATTCAGTCTGGCTTCCTACACTTTATTCATCTGTAGCCCTATATAAAGGCAACTAATATTTTAAGTCTTAAAGTAAGATTTTGTGTGTGTGTGTGTGTATGTGTATGTGTGTGTGTGTAATTAGAATAATCCTGAGACCCTGGTAAGATCCCAAATCATAAAAGAAAGCTCATTATAGTCACTGAATGACTTACCTAGATAGGAAAATGAACTAATATATTTTTAGAAAAATTTTCAATAAGAGTTGAAGTTGTAAAGACTTTATAGTCACCACTTAGTTAACCCATTATTTGTATCAATTTCTGACATTTTTGTGCAGTATTTAATAGATATTTTATTACACAAAAACATCACATGAGGGAGAAAGGAGGATGGATTTCCAAAAGGAAAAATGGCAGGGAATGAATGAATTGATCAAGAATTCAGTTAGCCAGAGCCTACTATTCCCAAGTCATCCCAGTTAGTTGTTGTTGTTGTTGAGTCTTCTCGTTTGTGTCCAACTCTTCATGGCCCCATTTGGGGTTTTCTTGGCAAAGATACTGAAATAGCTTTCCATTTCCTTCTCCAGTTCATTTTACAGATGAGGAAACTGAGGCAAATAGACTTGCCCAGGGTAACCCAGCTAATAAGTGTCTGAGTCTACATTTGAACTCATGTCTTCTTGACTCCAGACTGGTGCTTTATCCATTCAGCCACTTTGCTGCCCCCATCCTAGTTAGGTGGAGTTTTAATGTCCTCAGTAAGGTAACAAATCCATAGCTTATCAGAACAAAAGTCAGTATGGTTTTGCTGGTGTCGAGTAATGAAGCTCTATGTCCTTTTGAAATATTTTTGACTCTTTTTAAGGTGACTCAAATAGCATAATACAGTGGAAAGGGTAGTGGATTTGGCCTTAGAAGACCTGGATTTGAATCCTGCTTCTGCTACTTACTATACTTGGGCAAGTCACTTAACTTGTCTTGGCCTCATTTTCTACATCTTCAAAATGAAGGTGTTGAATTACGTGACCTCCACGGTGCCCTTCAAATTTAACTATATAGTCCTCTTACAAGGCTACAAAGTAGAGGGTTTTTTGGTTTGTCTGTGTAATATCCCAGTTTGGGATTTTTTGTTGTCTTATACTCAAAGCCAATGGGCACTGGAGCCATTACTGCCCCCTGTGACCTAATCAGAGGTCATACACAGCAGAACTTTCAGAGAGAACCGTGGAAAGTCTAAATAACTTGAAAATAAGTTTTCCACTATCTGCTTCATAAATCAGTGGTATTATATGGAATAAAGTCAAATATGACCAAGCCACTGTGGAGTTGCTGAGAACTGGGACTGCCCTTGCTGATAAGCAACATTTTTGAACCTGTGAATGTAACAGACAGAGGCAAGCTGAGCTATCTGAATGCTGTAGTGAGCAGTAATAGCAGTGAGGGGGCAGGGGCTGAATCAACTGCTCATCACCACTCAGAATCTCTCTACTCACAGCCTTTCAGATAAACAGGAAATATGGTTTAATTTTCTGCCTGCAAATAATGAACAGATTTGGTGAGTAACTATCTCCCCCAGATCCAATCTTATATCCCCCCTCTCCCCACCCCCAAATGCCCTGTGTGACACTTGGATTCTGCATTTTTCCTACTCTAAAAGATCATTACTCTGCATGGCTGGCATTGTCAGCTGTGAAGTCACCCTTTTTGCCAGCCCAGTTGATTGATTTTCTCTGTCCATGCTGTCCTGGCCTTAGCTCTTTTCCCATCTGCCGAAATCAGCTTGCTTGTAGTTCTGCTGGCATTTCCCAGTGTGAAACTGGACAGCAGACTTCTGCACAGGCTTCTGCAGATAGCAGGGGCTAAGCAGCATTGTTGCCCTCCGACAGTTTATTTAGCATTTTTGAATAGAAACCTTGCATCTTTTTCACCCTTTACATATTAATTTGGTGAATGCTAGCCTGAAAACGAGCTCTTAATGAGCTGGTAGTCAAAATCAAATAGTTGAATTGAGAAGCTAATGAATCCCGTGTTCCTTTTGATAAATAGAAAGCAATGAACATGTTTGCCCTAAAGTTCAAGCTCTGATTAACGGGCTATGCAAGATTTTGATCTCTTGAGCAAATATACTTTATATTATTAATCTTCTCTGTTTCTTACTCCCAGTGTATGATCTCCTGTTGGAAAAAGTCTCTTTTTTATGGCCTCATATATAAATTGTCTTTTCAACCACAGCTATATTCATTTGGATGGACCTAGATGAGTAGTATTGCAATCTTAGGAAAAAATGATCATCTTGGTAGAAACAGGACCTTTTTTTTTTCATCATTCTGAAAATCAAGTCACTGTGTTTGGGGGCTATCTTTTAATGTCTTGAATGTGGGTGTGGGTGTGTGTGTGAGAGAGAGAGAGAGAGAGAAAGAGAGAGAGAGAGAGAGCGAGCAAGGTGTGTTTTTTGAACATTTATCTATTTAACACTTAGAAATTCAGCAAGAAACAAGATCATTAAAGATGATTGATTGCTATAGTCAAATTCCACTGGAACCTTACTTTCCCTAAATGTTAATCCTATAAAGTATGTATGTATGTGTGGGGGAGGGTAAGGGTGGGGAAAAGGCAGAGGGATAAATTGTGTTGCTTTGTTATCACTGTTCCTTAACTTTCCCACTAATCAAAACCACCCCATCAGTGAATACAACTACAAGCCTTCATAATTAAAGCAGCCTGAGCAGGACAGTGAGGTTGCTGACAATCCCGTATTCTTCTTTGTGTGGTCCATGTGTCCTCCATTGTTAGTTTATTCTTATAAAGGAAGAAAACGTTTACCAGCTTTCTGCTGTTTCAATGATGCTTTTCTCTCCAATCTAATTTATAGGGTTGACAGTGTTTCCTAGTGGGCTGCTGTCAATTCTGCGGTTTCCATCAGAAGTCGTGCTTAGTGATGTCTGGACACCAAATGGAAACCACTGTTGCTGAAGTAAATAACTAGCAGTGAGTATTTTAGTCTTTGGTTCCTCTGCTCCCCCTTCCCAGGAGATTCAGTGATTTGCTTAGAAAGGAGCAAAGAGCTTAATATCTGAACTCAAAATTGACTAAGGGGCAAAGCTGGTTCATTAGCTTTAACGTGGACCAAGGCTACTGGCTAAAAAGTGATAAACTTTGATGGATGGGGTAATTCTGATCCATTCCAAGCTAAGTCTCTATTTTCCCTGCTCAGTCTTGCTTATCTTTTGAAAAAATTATTCTTAAAGCTAAGGTTGCTCTCCACCACTTTTGTATATATCTGGTATGGACCTATTGTTTACATGTTGTCTTATTAAAAAGAATGTCATCTCCTTGTTGTTGTTATAAATTAAGAGTGTAATCTCCATGTTGTTATTAGAAAGAATATAATCTCCTTGAGGGCAGGAACTTCTTTGTTTGTTTGACTTTTCTTGTATTCCCCAATGTTTGACACAATGCTAAGTATACACATGATAAGTACTTATTAAATATTTGTAAACTGATTGAATGTTTAAAATAAATCTCCTATAGTAGGAAGTGAATCGGATGGGCTGGAAGCCCTAAAGTAGATCCTTACAGCACATTTGCCATTAGTTGAGTATTGTAGTTATCAAAGGACATTGTGAAGTAGACTTTTCTCTATGGTCTAGCTCTATTGCAGGAAATCATTCAAACAATACTTGCTTCTGGTTTGTAGAACAATCCTTTAGAAAACACAGAAAAATAAGTGGAGAGCTTATGTGGATGTGGACCATTCTCTTAATGTCTTTTGGCTTTCTGCCTAATTGAAGAAGAGAAACTGACTCTACCTAAAGAACAGATGAACCTTAATTTAGTCAAAGCCCATGGTTATTTTTTCCTTTGCTTCGAAATGGCTCCCAATACACATTCCCGAGAAAACTCATCCAAAGCATTCTCTTCCATAAAAAAGGAAAACCCCACCCCACCACCCCCTTAAGTGCCTACTATCCTGTAAGGGGGTAAATATTTTCAATGCTCTTAACTTGTTCTAAGTTTTTTTCTTCCTCTGCTTTTCCTTCTTTCTTTCATTCTTTTCAATGCTAGGAGTCACTTTTGTTAGGAAAATTTGAGCAAAAAATTTCATTTGAATAGTGTGTAGCTCCCAGATTCATAATTTTCAATAGTTTCAGATAATTGATAATCAATAGGGAATCTTAAAGAGTTACACCCTCTTTGTGGTACAAGGGACTCCTTCCTTTCTAGATCTTTCCTAAAGGGAATCATCCCTTTCCTTTATGGAGTCTTCTTTTTCTACTCCAGTTTACAGCAATTTCTCCTTCCTTGTATCTCCTGTGGTGACTCTTCTTTGAACCACTCATTATGCATGGAATATGGATGGCTCGACCATGGTGTTTAACTTTCAGTTGTGTATGGCCACACTGAAACTCTGAGGTCCTAAAGGGTAAGGGACCATGTCTCATGTTTGAATCCTCATAGCAATGAGCACCCTATTATCTTCAAATCAACACAGCATTTATTGATCACCTATCACTTAGTTGTTCAGTCATTTTTAAGTCATTTCTAACTGTTTGTAACCCCATTTAGGGTTTTCTTGGCAAAGATACTGGATTAATTTGCCTTCCTTCTCCAGTTCACTTTATAGATGAGGAAACTGAACCAAACAGGTTTAAGTGACTTGTCCAAGATGACACAACTAGTAAGTGTCTGAGGCCAGATTTGCACTCAGGAAGATGCATCTTCTTGATTCCAGGCCTGGAACTCTAACCACTGTGCCACCCCATCTACCTGCCTGCCCTTATCACTTAATACGTGAGATCAAATGAGATAACCTGAAAGCTCTTTGCAAACCTTAAAGTCCTATATAAATCCTAGTTATTCTTATTATTGTTACTACTACTACTACTACTACTACTACTACTACTACTACTACTACTACTACT
>NW_020948983.1:48159391-48205088 GCF_900497805.2 Vombatus ursinus | reverse complement strand
CTACTACTACTACTACTACTACTACTACTACTACTACTACTACTACTGTTACTATTACTGTTACCATTATTACTACTCTTCTTTGCAAACCTTAGGTTCCTATATAAATCTTGCTTATTATTATTATTATTGTTACTACTACTCATACTCCTGCTATTATTACTATTACTACTCCTGAGTGAAAAGCAACGGGCAAATTGTTGGAAGAGATTCAGAACCTTAATAAAAAACAATACCTGCCCTCATAGATATTTCAGTGTGAAAAGGAAATAAAATACAGTGAGGTAACTTTGATATAAACTATTGTATGGAAAGCATATTGGAAAGTTTCAAAAGAAAACACTGGAGAAAGAAGTTATAAATTGGGGGCAAGGTGAGGTGGGGGAGGATCAAGGAAAGATCATGAAGCAAGGTTAATAATAATACTTAGCATTTATATAAGTTAGCACTTAGTGCAGTGCAGATAGTGCCAGGCCCGGAGTCAGGAAGACTTGAGTTCCAGTCCAATCCCAAACATTTACTTACTTGGCTATATGATCCTAGGAAAGTCACTTAACCCTGCTTGCCTCAGTTTCCTCATCTGTAAAAATGAGCTGGAGAGTAAAATGGCAAACCTTTCCAGTACCTTTTCCAAAAAAAAACCTCAAATAAGGGGTCACGAAAAATTGAACATGGCTGAAATGATTCAAAAACAACAATATAGCACTTCTTATATACCAGGTACTGTGCTAGGCACTTGACAAATATTATCTCATTTGATCCTCACAACAACCACATGAGATAGGTGATATTATTATCCCTATTTTTCAGAAGAGGAAATCAAGGCAAACGGAGATGAAGTGATTTGCCCAGGGACATATAGTTACCTAAGGCTGGGCTTGAACTCGAGTCCTAGTTAAATATACCTAGGTGATATTTGAGTTGGGCTACAAATGATGATTATGATTAAACAGGTAAGGGGGTGCAGGAAGGCATTCCAGACATACAGAATAGCTTGTGCAAAGCTCCTTGAGTTTAGGCATTGTGTCTTATTTCAGAACAGGCATTGTAGGCAATTTGAACAATGTTTTTCATTCACATAGAACATTTTTCAAAGAAAGGCTCTTTTGTGGGGGGGGGTATGTTAGGAAGACTTATGTGTATTTACAGGTGAATGAGAAGATACCAAGGGAGAGGGAGAGACCGAATATACTTGAGAAAGTGTTTATGTGATAAAACCAGATTAGGAGGTAACAGAAAAGTAAAGGTAGATTTTAAAAGTTCTAGTGAAAAATAGGGATGCATTTTTTTTTCACCAAAGGGAAAGAGAGCTATGGGTAAGGTTTTGGTAATAGAACAGGGAAATTTAGGGAGGTCGTGGCTTACAGCTTTATAATATTGGAGTAGACTGATTCACTATAAAAGGAGATGGTTGGGGGAGAGAGGAAGAAAGAAAATGTTTGGAACAGTCACTATGGGGAAATGTGATAGGCAGTTTAAAAGTATTATAAAGGAATATCAAGGACCTAACTGAGATTCTCTACCATCAAGGTATAGTGAGTGAAATCAGTCTGTATTTCATTATTTTCTATAGCTATAATAAATAGCCTTGAAATAAGAGTGAAGAATATGGATGGTATAGGTCATTATCCAAGGGTAAAGATTTTTTGGGTGTGGATGGTAGAGTGTCAGGGGATGCAAGACATTCTAGGTTAGTAGCTGGAGAAACATTAAAATGTTGGATAATGGGTTCAAGCCTGGGTATGAAAGTAAGTGAAGTCAGAGTGGGGAATATAAACTGAGAGAATAGAAGTAGGTTTTGATAAGGGTGAAAAGAAGACTTACTGTAAATAGTGGGCTGAGATAGGGTGAAAGGATAGGTGTCTGGGCTTAGAGAATGGAATTTCTGCATCGTGAAAATTATGTAATTCTGAGAGATGATGACATATAAGGTAGAGTCATGCCACTGTGTGGTAGAAAGTGAATTAAGAGGTTATGTGGGCAGGTTGTTGAGGGGTAGCTATTAATGTGAATATTGAAGATACTGAAGATTATGGCAAGAGCCTTGTGGGATGGAGACAATGAATCAGATACTTAAGGCAATTACAAAGAAAGTATACAGAGTGATCTGGATGGAATTCAATTGATGACAGCAACGAGATTGGGAAGAGACTAATATAAATGTGTATAGTAGATGCACAATATTTAATGAAATGCATGAGCATCTGTGAGGGCTAGACTTGTTGAACTCAGCCCACTGCTCTGAACATTAATTAAAAGATTCATCTAGAATCTAAAACTGATATGGGGGAAAGGTTCACCTAGAATGTTGGACTTCATCTAGTCAACCTCCCTCATATTACAGATGAAGAAAGCCTAAGTTACTTGCTCATAGCCATAGAATGAAAGAATCAACACTGATCCCAGGTCTCCATGCTCCTAATCCAGTGTACAGTAACAACTATTTCAGATATTGTTAATTTTACCCAAACAACTGATTGTTCAACTGTATCAGTTGATTAAACAAAGAACTTCTTGCTTCTTGAACATATGTTGGGCATTATTAGATACATGTGCTTGGCCCCACTTTATGCTTTAACATAACACTACCATTGGGTGTGTGCTAGTTTGTTGAATATATTGCAAAAGTCTTTAGTATTACAAGCAAAATTTGGTAGGCTTAAATGTAAATGAGTCTTTCATGAAATAGAATCAAGATTTTTTTTCCTTCCCTTCCATTTTTATTAAATGCCTGTGTTTTTAAACAAATCTATATACTATATAAGTTTAGAGGAAGGAATCTTAAAGAACAAGAGTCAAACTTTCTGATTTTATAGATGAGGAAACCAGTCCCTAGGAAGGTTAAGTAAATGTCTTGTTCAATGTCATGAATATAGTAAGGATACCTATTTATATGTCCCTAAGTATGTTTAGGATTTTGCTTCGGTTTTAGTTAGGACCTGTGGTTTATATTTTTATTTTATATTTACTTATTTATCATATTTTGTATTATATTTATATTTGTATTACACAAGACACACACACACATATGTACATTCTATGGTATACAGAATACCCCTGTGGAAACTCCCTCCACTAATGAAGATCGGCAGCTTTCCTACAACTTAAGAGTCTTTGAAAGTTGTGGGGGACACTGAGAGGTTAAAACATCACAGAGCATTTTTCTGTAAGAAGAATTGATCCTAGGCCATGTGTGGCCCTCTATCCATTATGATATTCATTCCCCCAATATATCCATCAGTATACAACCCACATATACATACATATGGCAATATGTGCAATATGAAATAAGCTATGACTCATCAGGATGGCTCTCTAGACATTTCTTCCATCTCCCATCTGTAGTCTGTGTGGTTCAAAACATGATAAGAATAGTATTACATTCCAGAGTAACCAACATTTAGGTAGTTTTCAGTCTTTGCTTCCTGCAGCTGGAAAAGAAAATCAGTTATAAAACAAAGTAGGTTATGCAGAGCTTTCCTAAAGAAATGCAGATAACACAGAGCTGTTATTTTCAGTCACTGTTACCAGTCTGGAAGTTTTGCCACAATGTGTATTTGCCTTGTGAGTTCCAACTAAATTTGGGAATGTAGTGGGTTGCTGAGAGAAACTATGTAAAATGTACTTTTGTTTTTTCCAGCCATTCATATAAGCTCTTATGTGTTTTTGCTTATTTGGATCCCGGAACGTCTATCAAATTTGAAGGAAATGGTGTGTGCCCATGGGAACAGATTGAAAGTTGTGTTTTATGTCACCCATGGTTCATAGTGAAAGACAGGTAGCTTGACGTTGTAGATAGAGGAATAGCATTGGTATAAGAATACCTGGATTAAAGTCCTGCTTCTAATACCCAGTTGCCATGTGACCCACAATGGAAAAAACAGCATGAGACCTTAGGGCCCCCAAGCCACTTTCTTAGACTATGAGTTACAAATGAGTTACTGATCTTCATCAATGCAGAGTGACTCTGTACCTGGTGCTCCCCATGCTGATAAAATCTGAAGTCTAAACCAAAAAATTATTTCCAGTCTTATGGCAATTATACTCAATGTGATTAAGAAAAGTAGATTGCAGTATCGAATTTGGAGTTGGGTAGTGGTGTCAGGGATTGTCTCAGTGAATTGGTATAAAGTTGTCTTTCAAAAAAATAGCAGTAGCAACTAGTTAACTGTGATATATAGTAATGTCAGGAAATATTTGTTGAGTATATCCTTCATGTAAAGCACCATATGAGGTCCCATAAGACATATACAAGATTATAGGATCTCATCCAAGCCATCATAATTTTATCATCTATTTGTTTTGGAGATCAATATAAGACACATGATAAATTAAAAACACATCAATACATTAAGGATATGTTATTTCATTGGTATAGGAGCTTCTTTCACTGGTGAAGAATACAACCCATTTATAATTTAATAAATGAGCCTTAGAGAGTTGCCTAGAATTCAGAGTAACTAAGTCACTTACCACAGCTACTTGTGATTACCACAGCTCCTAAGTGTCAAAGTGAAGGAAATTAATCACAGATTAATTAAATAGCAAATATGAAAGACATGAGACAGTACATACTAACATACTTCATGTGTGGTACAGACAATGAGCAACAAGAAATCAGAAGGAGAGGGAAGGGCAGAGCCAAGATGATGAAGTGGTAGAAAACAGTAGGTGAAATCCTCTCCAAAAACTCCTCCAAACAGATCTAGAAATGCAACAGAAGAAATCCTGAAAGGGAAATCCAAAAAAAGTGACAGTGAGTCATCTGTCCAGCCCAACTCAGCATATGGAGACAGACAGAAGGGTCTGCATACAGAGGAGACCTAGTTCCAGGTAATAGATTGAGGGTGGACTGAGAAGGGGACCTGTGCAGGGGTGTGACATTCCCTGGTAGGTGGGCCCTGGGTTGTCTTTGGAGAAAGGAAGAAGTTCAGAAACCAACAGCAGCAATGGTTTTATTCAGACCTCAAGCATTGAACAGAGTTTCACTTCTAGTATCTAGCCCTGTCTACAGAGGAATAACCAAGGAAGAAATCTCAGACCAAAGAAAAACCTACAATTCTGCCACTCTGAACTAACAAAACTTTCCAGCTGACTGATAGGGCAGAGTCCAGCAGCAGTCTATTCTTGCTAAGGCCCAAACGCAGTTCAGGAACTTGCAGAGCTCAGACCAGCAAACAGACTTTGCCCTAGGTCAAACCACTTTGAGAGTAATGAAAGCTAGCAGGTACTCAGCCTGTCCCTGATATTACACTCAATACCCAGGAAAATAGCAGCAGGACCAACTCAGACTTTCCTCCCAGAATTGTGGCGGAGCCTAAGTCTAAAATAAAATTGTAATTCAAAGAGTAGGCTGGAAGAAAGAGCAACCAAACAAACAAAAATAAAAGAACCTCACCATAATGAGCTGTTATGATGGCATGTGATAATATAAGATGGCAAGACACAAATAAAGGAGATGAGAATGACCCCAAAGCATCTACAAGAAGAAAAAAAAAACAGATTGAGCACAAACTCAATTAGAAATCCCAAAAGATAGGAAGCAAAAGTGTTTTTCTTAAAGAGTGTAAAAATGTTTTTTTTATTAATAAATTAGAGTGCTTAAGGGGAAAAGATTGGAAAAGAAATGAAAGCAATGGAGAAAAGAATTGGAAAGGAAATTGCCAAATCAACAAACTCCCTGAAAATTTGAATGGATCAAATAAAAGCCAATGATTCCATGAGGCAACAAGAAATATTAAAGCAAATTCAAAAGGCTAAAGAAAAAAAGATATAAGGTATCTCTTAGCAAAAAAAAAAAAAAACAATCCCCAAATCCCAACAACCCAACCTCCCTTCCCCCCCAAAAAAACCATGACCTGGAAAATTAATTGAGGAGAAAAAATTTAAGAATCATTGAATTTTTTGAATGTCATGACCAAGAAGAGCATAGATATCATATTTCAAGAACTATGAAAACAAAACTGGCCAGGTCTTAGAATCAGAGGGCAAAGTAAAAATGGAAAGAATCTACTGGTCACCTCCAGAAAGAAACCCCAAAATGAAAATGCCCCAAAACATCATAACCAAAATCTAGAGAAAATACTGCAGACAACCAGGAAGAAAACAATTCAAGTACCAAGGAGTCACGGTCAGGATCACCCACATTTGAAGGTGGAATATGATATTCCAGAGGGCAAAGGGAATGAATTTATAGCCAAGAATAAAATTTCTGGCAAAACAGAGTACAATGTTATGAGGAAGGGAGGGAAATGGATTTTTAATGAAATAGAGTACTTCCAAGCATTTCTGATGAAAAGACTAGAGCTGAGGAGGAACTTCAAAGTTCAAATGTAGGAGCGAAGAGAAATATCAAAAGGTAAACATAAAGGAACAATGATGGTTTAAAGGATCAAACAAGGATAAATTGCTTACATTCATATATGGGAGATGATTCATGTGACTCCTTTGAACCCTATTATCATTAGGGTTCATCTAAAGAATCCAATTAGTCAAGAGTTAAGAGTGTTCTGTTATGTCTTGGTGATTTTTAAAAAAAGAAGAGAAAGAGAGGTGAAGAGGAATATACTGCAAGGGAAGAGAAAGGAATTTCAGGGAAAATTCTCACATCATTAAGGAGTACACAAGTAGACATCTATACAAACAACAACTAGGAGTATTGAACTTCACTGTCATCTGAACTGGTCAAAAGAAGGAAGAATACCCATATGTAGACATACAGCTGGGTACAGAAATGCATTTCACCCAACAGGGAGAAGTAGGAGGGAAAGGGCAGAAGTGGAGAGAAGGAATTAGACGGATAGTAGATTAAGGGAGGGATTAGTGCTAAAGCAAAGCAAATTCTAAGGATGTACAAAAATATTTAGGTTTTTTTTTGATGAAGCAAAGAATCAGAATCTGAGGGGGTACTCATAATTTGGAGAATGGATGAATTAGTTGTGATATATGAATTCATGGGCACACTTTTGCTGAGCTCATCAGTGTAATGGCCAAGAATTCCAGAGAACTAATGATGAAACATGCTAGCCACTTCCTGATAGAGAAGCAAAGGACTCAGAATGCAGAATGAGACAAAATTTTTTGAACATGATTTCCTAATATGGAAGCTTCTTTTCATTGACTGTGACGGGGTAGACAAGTGGTGGCATGGTCGGAGCAAAGGCAAAAATGAGAAGGCATAAGGTTGTCCAGGTATCAGTATGTTAGCCGGTTTTGTTGAGGTAGACAAGAGGAAGTAGAGAAATAATTCTGGGCTAGGGTAGGGAGACTCTTGAATGCCAGTTAATGATGAAATGGCTCTGAGAGCCATTTTTGTGGATTTTATGGGTGAAAATATTGATAATGCTCCATGTCAATGAATTTTTTGTTATTGCAACATGTCTAAGAGGTAGTGTGGCGTAATGGATAGAGAAATTACCTTGGAATCAGGAAGATCCAGGTTTAAGGCCTACTTCTGATACATCCTGACCATGTGATCCTAAACAACTATTATAACATCTCAGTCTTTAAGACTATAAAAGTTGCAGAATAGTTACTTATTTGCACTGGCATAAGGAGTTTCCTTCTCTGGAGTTCCTTACATCAATAAAATCATAGTTCTATTCTAAAGACATGTTATCAAGGCCCACATCCAGAACCTAAGGTTATGAATTGTTACGAGATGGGAAAGTGATTGGGTCCCTCACTAAGGCTGAGTTCACTGTAAAGAAAACTGGATGTGGAGCTGTGGGACCTAGGACAAGTTATATAATGTTATTAAGCCAGTTAGGTTTTTTTAAAGTATTGTTGTATTTTCAAATATTTTATTGTTGCTTATTGTTTTTTTATTCTGAAGTTACTTTTCGAGAGCTCCTCTCTAAACCATCCCATTCTCCCCCACTACCTCCACCACCAAAAGGAATGACCCATGCTACTCTTAGTCTCCACATCCTCAGTCCATCACCTCTCTTCCAAGGAAAGGGAAATGTATTTGTTCTTTGGAATACTGGAAACAATAGTTATGATTGCATTTAATCAGAGCTCTAATGTCTCTTAATGCTATTTTCGTTTACATTGTAGTCATTTTCTATGTTGTTCTCCTTTTCTCTGCTTTCTTTCCTCTAATTTTTTCATATATCTTCTCATGTTTCTTTGAAATACTCATATTTGTAATTCTAATCTTGTGATAATATTCCATTAAATAATGATAATAATAATAACAGCTCACATTTATGTACTATCTTAGGTATGATATCATTTGCTCCCTTTAGCAACTCTTTGAGGTAGGTAGGTATTGTTATTATGCCCATTTTACAGATGAAGCAAATAAAGTACAGTGAGATGAAATGACTTAACAAGGATCATCCAGCTGCTAAGTGTTTGAGATATATACCCATACCCATACGAGCCATACCCAAATATATATGCATTTACTGCATTTCTAAAATTTTTTCCTGCTATAGAAGTACTACTGTGGACATTTTGGTGTATGTGAATAGGCAACTAGGTGGATAGAGTATTAAACTTGGAATCAGAAAAGCTGGGGTTCAAACCTTCTCTCAGAAACTAGCTGTGTGACCCTGGGTGAATCATTTAACTGCTCTTAGCCTCAGTTTCCTCATTTGTCAAATGAGGATAATTATACCACTTACCTCACAGGGTTGATGTGAAGATCAAATGAGTTAACATGTGTAAAGCACTTTGTAAACCTTGAAGCTCTATACAAAAGCTAGCTATTACTAATAATAATTGGCAATCCATGTGTGTCACTTTTGGCTACTCTCAATTTACCAGAACATTCAATTAAGCAGAATTTGAAAAGTTTCTCTTGTTGACCTCTTTGGAATATATTGGAACAGTTCATTTAAATGTGGAATCTATTTGGGGACTGCACTGGTTAGACTGAGGCCTCTGTTGGAAGCTACTTATCCAATTACTGTAGGAGGAAGCTGCTTATTCAGGTCCTACATGCTTCCTCATGTCAACAGAAGGCAGCTCGGGGGCAAGATTTGAAAATATGCATGTATTTTTAATCTAAAGCTTGGATGGACTAGAAGAACTTTGCCAGGTAGTAGTAGTGGGTGTCAAGAATAGTTATTCTCGGGGCAGCTAGGTGGCGCAGTGAATAGCGCACCGGTCCTGAAGTCAGGAAGACTGGAGTTCAAATCCGCTCTCAGACCACTTGTCACTAATTAGCTGTGTGACCCTGGGCAAGTCACTTAACCCCAATTGCCCCCCCCCCCCAAATAGTTATTCTCTAGAATTACTGAGCTACGGACACTGTTCCATAGCACTTGTGGAAACTTAGTGTCTCACACCCCATGATTGCTGTCTGAAAAGCAGATTTTGGAGGGTTGAAAAATGGCAACCTTAGACACTCAAATTTGTGGCAAGGGAAGTGAACATCAGAAACAGGAGTAAGCAGAAGTGAATTCGGCAGGAGGGAGTTCTGTACTTGATGTGAAGGAAGAGAATTAAGTTATAAGTATCTCTTCAGTTTATTCAAGTGTTGACCTTTTCATCTGTGGCTATGGAACCTCCCTCCCCTACCACCATTCCATTTTATGTTTCTTTGTAGTGCTTCATAGCATCACAGGATTTAGAGCTGGAAGGGACCTTAAAGATCATTCAGCCTAACCTCCTCATCTGTAAACTGAGGACAAAAAAGATTGAAAACAAAAGAGGGTAAGTGGCCTGCCCCAAGTCACTAGTAGAGTTAGGATCCAAACCCAGACCTTCTGACTCTTAATCTATTGCTCTTGACATCATGCCAACTCATATTCAATCCAGTTAATTTTTTTAAAATAAGTTGATGTGCAAGAGTTATAGTATAGGGAAAGGTAAATGGGGGGTGGAGGAAACCCTTGAAATCTTCCCCTTTCTGAAGACATAAAATTTAAGGAAGCCTAGTATTCTAGAGGTGGTTGTAAAAGGAGTCTTGGAAGTGCTTTGTCATGTGTCAGGCACTGTGAAAAATCAATGACTAAAGGTTTGGTGATTTGGGGAATGCTAGTATCACTCTTTATCTAAGTACTAATTCATTATATTTACCATCTTCTACAGTATAGGAACTGGAGAAAACATAATATTATTTAATAGACTCTCATTTATCTAGAAGATAAACAGCCAGAAAACTCAAATAATCAGAATACCCTCTTCCCAAAGATAAAGTAGTGTATTTTGGGCCGGCCACTGACTTCTTATAGATGAGCTTCCTTCTCCATAAATGGTTGAAATAGATGATTTCTTAGGTCCCATTCACCTGTAACATTCTGGTACTCTATAATAATGATGATCCTTAGCCATCCTCAGCCTCAACTTTCTTATTTGTAAAATAATGATTTTGGATAACTGTCCTCTAAGGCTTCTTCTGTGTCTAAATCTGTAATGCTATGAAATACCCTACAGTATCCCGTGAATCATCAAAGAAAAATTGAGTTATGCTTGATAGGGTTTTTGTTTGACTGATTGATCTGAGCCTGTGATTTCATCAATGTAGGGAACTCTCAGTGTAGAAAGTACTTCTCCTGATGCAGATCATGAACTTGTCTGTAATATAACAGTCTCAGAGAGCTACCTGAGGCAATGAGAGGTTAAATGACTTGATCATCACAAGCAATATGTGTTAGAGGCAGGAACTGAACCCAGGTGTTCCTTCCTATTTAGTACACCATGTTGTCTCCAGTAGGGCTTTTGTATGAAGTAAATTTAGTTGTATTTTAGTTCTCTGCTAATTGGTAATCCATATGTGTTACTTTTGGCTACTCTCAATTAACCAAAATACTCAATTAAGCAGACTACTCATTCTCTAAATATTTTTATACACCTTTCATAAATAAAGGAGTTTTGAGATTCTTTTTACCAAGAGCTTTTCTATCTCTACAAGAAAAAAAATAACTACTGGGATTAACATTGAATGATTGTTTTCTACTTATGCTATAAAATTAGAAAAATAATGATGAAGAGCTTAGTATGAGAGACCCATTTCCCTCATTTTCTGTGCATTTCAAGTATATCAATCTTTTCTTTATCCCAAATATCCTCTGAATCTTTACATTCACAATGATTAATTTTTAAGAAAGCTGTAATTTAGTTCAGTGGTTTCCAAAGATTTTTTCCCTCTCTGCCAAAAGCCCACAGTGACATCTAATCATTTTATAAACTAACATTTTATTAAAAAAATCTGTTTTTCACACATTCATCAAAGTTCACACAATTTGTATTTTTATGCTTTATAAAGATATTTTCATACCATTCAACGTTGTATATTTTTTTGCTGCTGTTTAGATGGGAAAGTCTGATCATTGTTTTTCTTGGGTCAGGAATAACACTTCATTGTTTGGTTGCTCATCAGAGGACATAACCTCATTTGCAGTAACCGTTCCAGATCCTTTTATTTATATTTTATAGGGACTGTTTCCCTGGAAGCTCAAAAAACTGCAGAATATATCTTGTTAGTCTTCCCTATAACATGTATTTTTGTGTTGAATGTAGCTGGATTCTTCTAGAACTGAAACTACTTGATAGAGTATAAATATTGGAGCCATATTAACAAGTTGAGATCACCACTCAGTTATTTGGTTTGGGGTAAAAGAGGGAGTCATGGGTTGCCTGGACCTATTCCTTGAGAATGATAGAGAAGCTGAACCAGGGTATGCTGGAAAATGCTGAACAACTAGCTCTCTGGATAAAAAACAAACAAACAAAAACCATTGCATGTAGGACATACCATGAAGTTTAATCTGCATTATTAATATTTTCTCCATCACCTTATTAAGTCTAGGAAATCCAACAATGAATTGATCCTTTATTTGTAATATTTTAACAATTGGCTTACAAGCCATTATGAGCTGACTCCAGCACACTCTTGTATCCACCCCACTTCTTATTTGAATTGCTAATTAATACTTTTTTTATTCATCTCAAATATTTTGTTTACCTTATCCTAGAATTTTGTGGGATAAGATGGACTCCAACATTTTGACTATAAGCTAAGATTGCTTTTATCAGATTTTGTTGAGTCATTTTTCATTTGTATTTGACTTTTTATGACCCCATTTGATGTTTTCTTGGCAAAGATACTGGAGTGATGTGTCATTTCTTTCTCCAGCTCATTTTTTGAGATGAGGAAACTCATGCAAAAAGGGTTAAGTAACTGGCCCAGGTCACATGGCTAATAAGTGTCTGAGACCAGATTTGAACTCAGAGATAGGAGTCTTCCTGACTCCGGGACTATTCCCTGTGCCACCTAGCTGCCCTATATCAGATTATATCAATGTTCTTATTAATTATGTTATATTAATTATGTAACTATTAATAATATTATTAATTGTAATACTTTGGTGCATCTGTGTGTGATCTCTTCAGTGTGGGCACCCTCCAAACATTGTCTATTCATGCCTTCCTATCCTGTGCAATTTTCATGCATGTCCTTCCCTAAATTATTTTCAAAAGATTGTCACATTTCATTTACTTCAATATGTATGTATTAAATGCCTGGTAAGTGTAAGAAACTGTACTAGGTGCTGGAGCTCCTAAGATGATAAATGATAATCTTTGCTTATAGTCAATTAAGAGGAGACATGACTTGTACACCCATTTATGTATATTACAAGATAGAGTATGATGGAGTAAAGAAAAGATATAGATGCATTGTGCCCTAAGAAAATTTAAAGAGAGAGAAATCTTTTCCACTGGAAGGGAATGTGGAGTCTGGAAATCTTCATAGAGAAGGTTATCCCAGAGCTCAGACTTGAAGGAAGATTCCAAAAGGCAATGGAAGGAAGGAGGAAGGAAGTACATTTCAACATGGAGGCTGTCTTCTGTGAACACCCAGAAGTAGTAACAGATGATGGGTTAAATTGAATGAAGTGAATAGTACAGTTTGGTTAAAAATTGAGATTATGTAGGAGACTAATGTAAAATAATGCTTTGAAAAAAGATAATTTGGAGAAAGAATGCAAAGATCTTTGAATGCTCTGCTCAAGAATTTGTGTTTAATCTTGTAAAAAGGGAGGATGTAAGGGAGTTTTTGAGTCTTTCAACTTCTCTTTGAAGGTAAGCTGAGTCAGTGGTTGCCTGGTAAGCTGGCACAATGTTGTGGCAAGGGCGCTGGACAAGAATTTAGTGTACCCGAATTGATTCCGCTATTAACTTCCTATGACTTTGGGAAAGTTCCTTCCAATCTGTTTCATCACTTGCAGAATGAAGAGGTCGGGCATCAAGACATCTCAGGTCCCTTCCAGGTGTTAACATCCTAAGGGTTTACAGTAGGGTGTAGCAGAAAGAAAGCTCAACTTACACATAGAAGACCAACGTTTGAATCCTGAGTCTCCTTCTTGCTAGCTGTGACTTTGGGCAAATTGTCCTTTTTGTGCCTCAGTTCTTTTATTTGTAAAATGATACTGGCATTACCTACTTCACCAGGCTCATGTGTGGCAAGTGCTTTGTAAACCCTTAAAAAGTGTTAGGAAAATATGCATTGTTGTAACAGTTCTTTACAAAGATATCACTGCTTGGCTTTACAAGGCATTGCTTTTTTTTTTTTTTTAATTGCCTTCATGGATCAAGACAAACCGCTTCTTCCCTTTTCTTTCCTTAGATCCTAAAGGAAATTGCCAAATTGTTATATATAGAATCCCAAGCAAACCACAGTTACTGAATGTATTTGGATATTTCTTTAGACTCACTGGAATCCTAGTCCAGCATCTGGCTTATTTTTTTCCCCTCAGATTTAGGCAAGAAACTTACAGTTTCCCTTTTGGTACTTGCAGTCCTAGTTGGGTTGGGTTTAATGGCATTCATTCATTTTTTTTCCTTTCTTATTGTCTTTAGGAGATTCATTAATAAATGAAGGTGCCAGTTTCTCTTGATGACATTTATTTCTCTTGGCAGTACAGACAAGGTTTCAGCTTACTGCACTATTCTCTGTTCTAAAAATTGAAAGTTTAGGAGACAAACTCTTCTCATTTCAGTTGTTCTCAATTATTTACCTTATTACTCTGCTGGCTTAAACAGCTTTGCAAGTAGCCTTCGGAGCTTATGTCTGGAAATATTTATGAAATCTTCTTTTGTTTGCCTGTGCTACTCCTCCCGTCTAACCATCTATAATTCTTATTATTCCCTGGATCCTTTCCTAGAGAAAGGAAATGGAATATATGATATACAGCAAATGAAGCCAGGGTACCTCATCTTCTCCTATCCCATCCCCACCGCTTTGACCAAATTAAAAAAGAAAAAGGAATAGAAAAGAGAATCTGAGCGTACCAGACCTGCTCAAGCTCTTGTTTTTAATACTGAGTACAAATCCAGTTTCATGTCTGAGCAAAAGCTTTTGATTTATGGATGTTTATTCTTAGAGTATTTATTAAGCATTTACTGTGCTTGGGCCTGGGACTACAAATACTCATCAGTCTCATTGTACCCTCAAAGGTCTTTTATTCTAATGGGGAAATACCATGCATAAGGAGATCTGGAGAGCCCTTCCAGAGAGCCATGCCTTCTAACAAAGAATTTTTAAAAGAGGAAATAAAAAAAATGCAGCAAAACCAACTGTGACACATTGAAAAATCTGACATTATCCTCTCACGTCCCTACCATTAGTTTTGCTTAATCTACGTCGATGCAACTCTGTTCCCACAGGCTCTCTCTCTTCCCCACCTCCCTACTCTTCCCTCCCTTTGTATGCCCATTCACTAGTTAGAGGATTTTGCTTAATTTATACCCCCTACCTCCCTTGTGTGACTGATTGTGTTGCTGCTGTTGAGGATTTTGAACAGGGACATACCCTCTGTCTTAAAAGATTAGCACCTAAGGCTTCTTGTATGATTTAGAATTGGGAGAGCTGTGAAGAAGAAGAAGGGCAGTTCTAAGAATTTTGCTTTAGGAACAAATTTGAGGACGTTCTGAGATGCCCATTCATCAGTCAGTAATGCTTTGTGCCTTCTGTAGCACATATGCTCTACAGCAGATTTATAGATTCCCAAGGTATCTCTAGAAATTATCTTCCCTAGAGATATATCCTATGCTATCCTTAGAGCAATAAGAAGGTGATAGAAAATGAAACCAATTTTTTTTCTTTTCCTTTCTTCTAGCCCATCCTTTTTCTCCTTTAATTTCTCTAAGTAGCTCTCTTCTCATGTGGTAGCCAGCTGTTCCTGGTGTGGGAACAAACAAGGGAATGGGGCGATTGTTTCATGCCACTTCCTCCATGCCCCCCACACAAACGTACCAGTCATTCAGGATGTACACCCTGCTTCTGGAAGTATTTAATTGAGCTCTCTAAAGGATATGCAGCTCAATAGGCTGCTGTGGAAGAAGCAAAGCCCAGTTTAAAAAAAAAAGGAATGACAAAAACCAAAACTTCATTTATGCACCATTTACTTTTGATGGTTTCTTTGGGCAAGGGTGAATATAAAATTGCTGTTGTGGGGAAAGGAATCCAATATGTTCAGGGCTGGCCTGGGGAACAAAAACAACCGGAGAAAAATACTACCTAAGAGATCTTTTTGTAAAGATAAGCCCTACACTTTGCAGGAATTAATCAGTCAACAAATATTTATTGAGAGCTTACTGGGTGCCTAACATTGTGTTAGAAGCTGTGCCTTCAAGCTTCATAGAACTCTTTCCTCATGTTAGAAAAAATCCACAGACATTAATTATGGGCCATTTGGTCCTAAATATTTCTTCTTCTTTCATGTACCAGTTGGAGGGTTAAAGCCTCTTTACTTGTGTCTCCATTTAAAAAACCAACATACAAATAGTTAAATTTATGAAACATACCTATATTATACAAAGATCCTGTAATGTGTCACTGTATGGTAATTCAACTTAGCAGGCACTTATTAAGCACCTGCTGCATGCAGAGCACTGTGCCAGGGATATATGAAAGGGAATAAGACCCAGACAATTTCCTCATGGAGCCTGTAATATAGTAGTAGGAAATATATAGCATAACAAATAACTTTAATACAAGATAGATCATGATAATGCAAGAGAAAAGTACAAAGTGCTTTGTAAGGTCTGACTCAGAGAGGGTGTTAGTAAGAGACTGACATTCAATTTAATAAACATTTATTAAGCCTTTAAGGAAGTTTTTTTTTTTGGTGGCCTAGCCTTCCACCCCCCCCACTTTCCTCCCTTCATGCTCCTACTCAAGTTAAGATACGCTGACTTCCCTTTCATGAGTTAAATAGGCTCCCCCCCCAAAAAAGTCCTATTGCTTTTAACATTGAATAGCTGATTTAACTCTTGTGAGAAGACCCTTGTAAGTCCTTGGGCTATTGCAGTGCTCAAAAATAAGCACATATTTATTATATACAGAGCTCTATGCTAGGCACTGGGGAAATTACAAAATTTAGATAAAATATGGGTTCCTACCTTCACAGAACACCCAAATCCTTTTCATCTTTCTCTGTCTTTCTGTCTCTACCCTTCTTCTCTCCTACCTTCTCTCCCCTTCCTCCTCCCTATCCTTGTGGTCCCTCCTTAGAGAGGGATGCTATCTAAATATATAATGTACATTGTTAAATGTGTTGACATTTATTATTATTAAACATTTTGTGGGTCACATCTAATAAGGGGAAACCTAATGGGAATTACATGTAAAGTATTACACTTTGGTTTTAAAATTCAACTCCATGTGTGCAGGATAGGAGAGATGGGATTAGACAAATTTATTTGATAAATCCATGGAGAGTTTTAGTGGATTGTCAGCTCTATATGAGTCAGCAGTATGATGTTGCAGCTTTTAAGCTAAGGAATTATTAGACTTCATCAAGAGGCAACTGGTGTCCAAAACATGGGAGGTGACAGTGCCATTGTAGTTTTACCTTGTTAAACCTCATCTAGAGGATTGATTCAGTTTTAGGTACCATATTTTGAGAAGGACAATGAGTAGCTGAAAGGTGTCCAAAGGAGAGTAACCCAAGTCATGATGGAACTAACGACCAGGTTGTCTGAGGAACTAGTGATGTTATGCCTGGGTCAGGTTTAACTGTCACAGCTATTGGCAAGTATTTAAGTATTTGTTATGTGAAATAGGGGTTTCCCTTGTACTGCTTGACCCTAGAAGACAAAACTAGAAGTAATGGAGAGAAGTTGCAGAGAAGCAGATTTAGATTTTTATATAAAGAAAAACTTTCTATAAATCAGAAATATCTAATGGAAGAATGGGGAGGCTACTCATTCCACCAGTATCAAGAAATACTGAATTTCACCTTGCTAGAGGTCTTCAAGTAAAAAATAGATGCTCACTTGTTGGGGCCATCCACAAAGGGATTCCTATTTATTTGCATGAGTAGCTAGATGGTGCAGTGGATAGAGCACTGGACTTGGAATTAGGAAGACTGATCTTCATGAGTTCAAATCCAGCCTCAGACACTTCTTAGCTGTGTGACCCTGGGCAAGTCACTTTACCCTGTTTGTCTCAGCTTCTTCAGCTGTAAAATGAGCTGGAGAAAGAAGTGACTAATCACTCCAGAATCTTTGCCAAAAACAAACAAAAAACCAAACCAAAACAACAACGACAACAAAAACCCAAATGGGGCCACAAAGAGTCAGACATGACTGAAACAATTAAGCAACAACAAGCTCTTTGCAAATCTTAAGGCGATATGTAAAAGCTAGATATTTTGAAAAAGTGCATCCTTTTGTCCCTCTCCTTTCCCTCACTGTATAGCCCTCTCCTTTCCCTCACTTGGTTACAATATGCTTGCTTTGAACTTCCTAAGTTTCTACTCATTTCCCTTATCACATTTTAAATGGAGACTCCATTTTTTTTAATACTGTATATAAGAATTCCTGCCCAAATCAAAGCATTTGTTAAGAAAAAGCCATGTCTATTTTTAGGCTTTTAATCTCCAGTGAAGGTATATGTCTTCCTCTTCCTCTAAGATTTACTGTAACAAATCCTCTCATAGGTAGACAAATGAAAGAAAAAGGAACAAAGAAAAACATCACATAATAAAGAAACAAAAGAATGTCAAAATGCAAAGTACAAATAAAACAGAATCAAGCTTCTAGGGATGTGTTTTTTGGTTTTGTTTTGTTTTGTTTTCAGGATTCAGTAATACAGTATTTTTCTGAGTGTAACTGGTTACATTTTAAGCTATCCGGTATCCTGAATGAGTCAAGCTTGCCCACATATGCATTTTCCCCATCAGAGGTGTGAAACTCTGGGCCTATAAAACTCCCAGGAGAGGCCTAAACAATAGGGAAATGATTAACAAGATAAAAAAGAGACAGTACAACATAGATAATGTTAATTTGTGGTTTTCTAAGTCAATATGTAGCCCCACAGTGATCTTTTCTATTTGACTTTGACACCATTATTCCAGATAACTGAAATGTAACTCTTTCAATGCCAAAACTGGCTGTTTTAGCTTTGTATGTATATGTGTGTAGAAATATTTGTAAAAATTATTTTGTACTTCTCTGCCTTCTAAAACAAATGAACAAATGAGATAATATCAGTAATGTCCTTAGCATAGTGCTTAGCATATAGTAGGTGTTTAATCAATACTTGTTCCCCTTCCCTTAAGTAGAGGTTATGCAGTATTATTTTAATTTTTTTCTTGATTACTGCTGGAGCATCATTAGAAATCTTTAGGAACTCCTCATTGCCATGAGGATAAAATCCAAACTCCTTTCCCTGGCATTTAAGGGCCTTCACAATCTGACTTCTTTGCAGCCTTTTTTGCCTGTTCTACAATCTACTGAAACTAAAATACTAACTTGTTCTTCAAACTTGATTATTTTTTCTATCACTTCTTCAGATTCATACAACTCTTGTATTCAGAAGTAGATTTCCAGTGGAATGGCCTAGGGATCTGTGCTTGATCCTGTGCCGTTTAACTTTTTTTTTTTTAAATCAGTGATTTGTATTAAAGGCATGAATGGCATTCTGTTCATATTTGCAGATGATACCAAATTGTCAAGGATGGTCAACAGATTAGATTTCAGTCAAGATACAAAGACACCTTTACAAGCTAGGAAACTGGACTGAATTTAACAAGATGAAATTAAATAACAGTAAATGATAAATTTTAAACGGTTTCAAGAATTAATGTTGCAAGTATGGGATGCTTGGCCATGAAACAAGTTAAGTAGAAAGATATTTGTAGACAGCCTGTTCAAAATGAGTCAACAGTATGAAGTGGCATTAAAAAAAAAACAACCTCATGTGGCCTTAAAATAATTTAGCATTGAGGAATATGAATGCAATAATACAACTGTATTCTACCCTGGTCAGACTACATCTAAGAAGGACATAGAACTGGTGATAAGGTCACTAAGATGGTGAAGGCTCGTAGGGTCGTATTTCTAAAGCTGGAAGAGATCTCAAAGCTCATTTAGGCCAACCCTTCTCATTTGATAGCTGAAGAAACTTGAGGCCCCAGTGTGTCCCAAGTAACTACAAATGTTTAGCCTGCAGAAGAGAAGTATTTAAAGGCTGTGGCAAAGAGAAATTAGATTAGTTCAGTTTGGTCCAAGGGAGTCAAACCAGGGGGACAATGGGTAGAGTTGCAATGACACAGATATTAGGCTTGATGAAAGGGGAAAAAATAAACAACAACACATATTTACAATTGGAGCTATTTAAAAGTTGAAGGCATCAGGATGGATGCCTTTGGGAGCCATTAGACAAAAGCTGTGTAATACGCTTGTCTGATATATTCTAGCAGAGATTCTTGTCCAGGTTAGACCACTTAGCCCCTACAGGCCTCTCACCTCTGAAAAAATCTGTAATTCCCTAAGGATATGAGCTGATTCAAGAAACACAAGAAGCAATACTAAAATGCAAAGCATAGAATTCTGTTAAGGCCCTGTTGTATAAGAAGGCTAAAACAAGAAATCCAGGATTAGTACTCCAAGAATACAAAATATTCTTGAGGGTAGGCCTTAGTATGTTGTTAAACAAATTTGGTATAGGGAAAGCTTCTGTTTATTTGAGGTTCTGAGAGGGTG
Organism: Vombatus ursinus; assembly: GCF_900497805.2. NCBI lineage: Eukaryota > Metazoa > Chordata > Mammalia > Diprotodontia > Vombatidae > Vombatus > Vombatus ursinus. The sequence goes on along the minus strand of NW_020948983.1, from coordinate 48,185,144 downwards.
GAAGTAGACTTCCTAAGATCCTAAGGCAGTATGTTAGGTGTGGAAGGCAGATTGGGAACCACATGAGAAAACAGGGGGCCATAGTGTTGCCCTCTGCTGGGATCAGTCAGGAGGGCAGGTGAGAGCCAAGAGAATGCTCTGGAAATTCATTTATGACTCTTAAGTCAAAGGTTCTTAACCTGAGGTCAAATATTTTGATAACTGTATTTCATTATAATTGGTTTTATTGCTATGTATTTTATTTCAAACATTTATAAAACATTCTGAGAAGGGGGTCCATAATTTTTTACCACCCTCCAAAGGGGTCCATGCTACAAAAAAAAAAAAAGATTAAGAACTGGGGTGATCTAAGTCCTTGTTGATTAATACTTTGGTTTAAATTTAAAATAACAAAATTTAATTAAAATGTGTCAGATTAAGATAAGGTAATATAAATTTCGTAACCTAGTGACCTTGTTACATCATCAAAAAAGCCACTTCCTAACTCCTCCTCCTCCAAATAAATGTTTCTTTTTTCCATTCTTCTCCCTTTTTTTTTTTTTTGGTAGCAAATTTATTTACTGTAATTTACACATTGCCCAGATTTTTCTGGCTTCCTGGAAATTGAAATAAAGACTCCAAATCTCCTTGCAATAATTTTCGAACACCACAATTCTTTGCTAATAAGCTGTCACTTTTCACTACTTTCAGTATGCCTAATAGCCTTCCTAGTTGACCACTTCTAATTTGTGGCGGGTTAGGAAAAAAGAAAACCAAGCTAATTAAAATCTTGTTGGAACCACAGTCTGGCCTCAACCTACCTTTCCAGCTTTAACCCATGCAATTCTCAGCCAACTACTCTTGTTTCCCAGCCAGATCCAATTGCTCTTCATTCCATTTGTATCTGCCCCCCTTCTATTTCCCTTCCGCTTCTTATGCCTCTTTCCAGGCTTAGAATGGACTCCCTGACACCATCCCTTTCTTAATCCCTCCTTTCCCTCAAGGTAAGATTCAGGTACCACCTCTTCCATCAAGCCTAGCTTGTTATCCATTTATAAAAGTGACCTTCCCCTCTTTCAGGCCTTTGCCTGTGCTTATCACATCTTTCTTTGCATAAATAACTGTATGCATATTTGTTCATCCTTATGTGTTTGTAAGCTCAACCTGGCCAGAGGTGGTAGCAGATATCTTTATATACCCAGAAGCAGTATATGGCCTGGTACATTGAAGGCACTTAATTGAATTGAATTAATATGCTGAGTAATAGCCCAGAGAGTGCATGAACTCCAGAGACTTTGTGAAAATTATTGCTCAGAAGACTTTTCCATACAATTCCAGGCCCAGAGGGCTGAGGCTGCTGGAAGTCTAAACTCCAGATAAGGGGAGTGTTATCATACTTGGCTCTGCTTTTACCACCAATAAATAATGTTTTTTTTTAAATTGACTAAGTTAATGAGTTCTTAGAAAAGTGACTCAAACTTCTAGGCTCCATTCTTTACTCATCCTTTGTGGCTGTATAAAATTCAATGACCAAGTATTTATTTAGCAATTATAATGTGCTAAGCATTATTTTTGGCACCATAGAGATTCCAGAGTATAAGGTGGTCTCTGATCTCAAGGACCTGTAAATATAAATGAAATGTATTATTACAATCTAGTTTGAGGGACAAGCCTTACATAGATGGAAACAGAAATCAGTATAATTAAGTGAGAAAGGCAACATGGCTTAGAGGACCAAGAGGTGCTGTGGGCTTAGGGCCTGTCACCTACTGGCTATGAAACTCCCCGCATCATTTAACCTCTCAGTGCACCCAGGCAACCATAAACCACAGAATAATTGCCTCTCTGCTTTGGTAAATGAAATTTCTTCACCTGGAGTTCCCTATATAAACGAAATCACAGATCTTGGGAGGGCAGCATGGAATGATGGGGTGAGGTGGAGAAGTGGGAAGCGGGGGAGGGAGGTTGTCTTAAGGTGTTTAGCACAGACCATAGCACCTATAGGAATTTAAGGAAGGAGGATATTAGGATATTGGTGAGAGCTAGTCATCAGGGAAGTCATCATGGAAAAAGTGAAACTTATTCCTGCCCTTTAAAGTTGGGGTGGGTTTCAGATAAATGTGCATAGGATAAAGAAAGGATATTCCAAGCAATGAGTACAACATGAATAAAAATATGTAGGCAGGAAAGGGGGTAGTGAGTATGGATTGATGAGAAAAGAGGATAGTACTAGATGAGGGGCCAATGGGAAATAAGATTGGAGATTTTTTGTATGTGTGTATGTGTATCTTATATATATATATACACACACATATGTGTGTGTATGTATATACTTTTGGAAGCTTTTTAGCAGGCACTGAAATAATGGTTAAAATGATAGTTTTTGAGGGAAGATTTTTAACTGGAATAGAGGATGAAATGAAATAGGGAGGCTTAGGTGAATGAGACCAGGTAAAGTAGACTATTGAAATAATCTAAATGAGTGCCACATTTAGATTAGGGTTCTAGGTGCTGAGAAGGGGAAGTAAGGGATGGGAGAGTTATTTTGAATGGAAAAAATGAACTAGAATTGGTGACTGGATATAGGGACTAAAGGCAAGGGAGGAGTGAAAAAATTTCTACATTTGAGCTTGGATGACTGAGAGAACAGTGGTTTTGAAGAGGTTTACCTACAATTCCCAGAAAAACCTTAAAACTTTTAGATTCCTTGTAGACTTACTTATCTCTCTTTGACATCTTTCCTCCTGGGCCCCAAAAAGAACCTGGCTTCAGTTTTGTTTACCAGTCCCAGGAAACCCTTACAGTTTTAGAAACTGCCTTATTTCCCTTTAAAAGCCCTTTGAAAGCAAACTTCCCCTTCCAGCTCCCTTCATTATCTATTCTTATTGTCTGTTCAAATCACTCAGACATTCCAAATGAAAATTCTTACCTGGACCCTTTTCCAAACGGTTCACCTCCACCCTTCAACTGGGCTTTCCCATTGTTTCACCTTCCTGTGGCCTTTGGCCATTTCTTACCCTTAATCCTAGCCTAGGTGCCACAAGGTCTGGGACCCAGGAGTTCTGTTCCCCCCAGGTTGCTGGCCACGCCCATCCAGATCTCTTTAGACCCCTTCTCCCTTCGCTCCAAACTGCTTGGCCTCTCCTAAGATCCTTCCCCCTCCAATCTCTCTGTACTTAAGATTGGTCTTTACCTGTATTCGGATGCTGAGCTGTTCTCAAGCCTAGAAGCTGAGACCTCTCATGCCCGTCCGTCCTCACGGGCAGTATGTGGCCTATCCACCCCAGCCCCCACTCAGACGCTAGGAATTTCTCATGCCCCTAGAGGATGAGACCTCATGCCCGCCCCGTACGGGCGTCACCTGGCCTGACCACCTTAGCCCCCAGCCCCCACTCAGATTCTGAGCTTTCTAGACTGCCTCATGCCTCTTGTCCTTACGAGCATCACCTGACCGCCTTAATCTCCATTTAGATCACTGATATTTGGGTTCCTTTGGAGTCTGGCCTATATGCTTATCTTTAATAAACTTTTTCTCTGGCTGGAAGAAGATCTGAGTTGAATTCATTCAGGCAGATCCGCGCCACAATTTGGGCTTTTCCCTGTGATCTTGGGGTGCTTCTGTGCATCTAATAGCACCCCAAAACCCCCACCCTCTTCAGTTTCATTGAACACAAACAGAAAAGATTTGGCCTCAAATCCAGACTCTGCTGTGTGATCCTAAGGAAGTCACTTAACTTCTTGGCCTGAGTTTTTCATTTATGAAAGGGGGAATTGAAGGGTTGGACTAGCTTCCATCTTTATATCTATGGATCTATGTCTGTAAGCTGTAAACAAGAGTAAGTTTGTTTGTGGGTGAAGGAAATGTTTTAGACATTTTGAGTATACAGTGAGACATTCAAGTAGAAATGCCCATTGGATAATTAGAAATAGGGACCAGAGTTTCAGAGAAAGGGCAGACTCAGTGGTAATGATTTGGGGGTCTTTAACGTAGCAGTGCTAATCAAACCTTTAAAAGTGGATAGATTCTCTGAAGAGAGAAAGCATATGGATAGAAGAGCTAAATTGGGACTTTTGAAATGGAGAGAGGAAGAAGACAGGAATCAGAAAGGTAGCAGAGGGCAAGTGGCCAGAATTGTAGGGGATAGACAGGGTAGGGTAATGTCTTGGAAATGAAGGGAAGAGAGAATCTCAAGAGTGGGTGGTTAATAATAATAAAGATAATTATGAAAGTATCTCATCTGATGGTTTTCACAAGCCTATGAGGTAGGTAGTGCAGTGTGTGTTTAAGGGGATATAAGAATTAAAGCTCAAGGAGTTATATGATTTGTCCAGAGTCACACGGTCAGAAAGTCACAGATGTAGGATTCAAACCCAGGTTTTCTGATAGCAAGTGTGCTGCTTTTTTTCCATTATAGCAGCTAAACCAACAATACCATGGACAAAAGAGAAATCCTCCCACCTCAAAAAAATATGTATGAGAACAGAAGTCATTGGGTTTAATGGGAAGGAGGACATTGGAGACCATTAAGAAGGCAATTTTAAGAGAACAATGGAAGCTAAGGAGGAAATGGTTGAAAAGACAATAGGGCGATGGCTATAGATCATTAGTCTGAGACATTTGACTGTAAAAGGAAGGAGAAAAATAGGATGCTCAGTGGATGGAGCAAAAGGATCAAATGAAAGATTTTTCAAGAAAGCAAGAACCCGTGCTGTTCTGAAGGCAGAGAGAATAAAGGAGTCATTGGTGAAGAAAAATATTTAGATACAGTTGTAGCAATGTCATTCTTTGAAAGAATATTAAGGTTGTTTTTTTTTTTCTTGCAAAAACCAGTGGACATGCATACATGCATACATTAGACTACAGAAATGAACTATGGTCACCATATGTCTTCAAGCACTACACAAGAGACTTGAACATGTAACAAGCGTTAAGTTGGACATTTACTTGTAACCAGTTTCGGTGTAAAATTTTATTTTGTATGTAATCAAAGAAGTCAAGAAAACTCAGTATCCTGCTGGCTTTAATACATTGCTTATGGCAAATTGGCTATGTGCCATTCTTGTCCTTTAAATTCGGTAGGCAGCTAAGTCATGTACCATCCACCTTACCATGGATTATGCCTTCTGTAGAAGTTGCCTGATGACTACTGTTTCCCACAATAGCATCAAGTTATTCTAATGATTTAAAAGACAATTCTTCTGAGACTCTATATAGAAAAGATGTTATAGTTGCTGGGTCCAAATCTCTCAAATTTGAATGGTTGAAGAGGGTTACCAGTGATACGAAATCATATTTTACTTCCTTTTCCATCCTACACGATTTCTATTTTGTGGGATTGGACAACATCCATCTTTTCGTTCTTCGTTCCTATCTTTACCACCCACACAGCTGAAACTTTTCCTCTTACATTTTGCCTCCTTCCTCTCCTATTCTTATATTTTCCAACCACTCTCTCCTCCTCCAACAGCAAAAATTGGAAACAATTGTATGTTATTAGCCCAAATAAAATTTAAACAAACTCTTCATGTGCAGTATACTGGAGAAAATCCTGTAAGAAAATTTTTCAACTAGAAGATACTTTAGAGTTCATTAAATCCAATCCCTTTATTTTTTTTCCAGATTAGAAACTGAGGTCCAGAAAAATTAGATGATTTGCTCAAGGTCACATGACTATTTAGTGGAAGAATTAAGAATAAAACCTGTTTCTACTGACTCTTGGTTCATTTATCTTTCCACTATTTTTTAGAATCCTTAACTATAGCAGGCAATTATAATAGAATGCCATTCAAGATTGGGGGTAGGGGAAGTCAGGGATAATATATTTCCATATTTAAATCCTTGAGTGCCTACAATGAGTTAGGCCCTGTGCAGATGAAATTAATGTGGAAAAGGAGCTAGGAAGTCATTCTAACTTCACTGACCTTTCCCTGTCCATGAAATTACTTATTTATGAGCCCAGAGCTTCCAACTCCTTAGTGGGGAGTAGAAAACAGAAAAGAGAGCAAACATTTCTTACTACCTCTTTAATTTCCTGACTTCAGAAACACTGAATTCAATTCAATTCAATAAATATTTTTTAAGCATCTACTTCGTGTACTACTAAGTTAGGTGCTAAAGATAGACAAAAATAAAACAGTTCATGAATTCAAAGGGCTTATATTCCAATGGTGGGGGATGTAATGTGTAGCAAGCAAGTAAAAGTAATTTCAAGAGGAAAGCTACTAGCAGCTAGAAGGATCAGGAAAGGCTTTTGCCTTGTGGCAAAGGTGGTACTTGAGCTGTGCATTTAAGAAAACCAGGGATTCCATGAGGTGGAGGTAAGTAGGGAGTATACTTCAGACATGGAGGTACCATGAATGCAAAGCAGGAGATGAAATGCTGTGTCTAGAGGAAAGCTAGGAAGTCAGTTTGACTGGAATGAGGAGTATAGGAAGGGCAATAATATGAAATAAGCCTAGAACAAAAAGTGAGAACCAGAATGTGGAAGACTTTAAATGCCAGGCCTAGGATTTTGTATTTTCTCTTAGAGGCAATAGGGAACACTGAAGATTTTTTAATTAAAAGAGCAAAATGGTTCAATGGTATGTTTTTTGGAATACTAATCTCAAAGCTGTGTAGAGGGAAAAGACTATAGGTGGGGTACCAATTAGGATGCTGTCTAGGTGAGAGATACAAAGGGCTTGATTTAGGGTGAAAGATGGGTAAGTAGAAAGATGAGGATATTTGTGAGTGATGTGGAGGTAGGATCCACAAGAATTTTCAAATGCTTAGATATAGGTATTGAGGGAAAGGGAAGAGCGAAGAATGACTTCAAGGGTTCTAGCCTGGGTCACTGGAAGGATGATGATGCTTTCAAGAGCCTATGTTCTTATGTACATGAACCTATTTGACCCTTATAACAACTCTATCCAGCAAGGTAGATAAAATGAGAATCATTATTTCTGTTTAGAAGCTGAAGTTCTAGGAGATTAAATGCTTTATTTATGGTTAAACAGCTAGTGTGCATCAGATATGGAATTTGAGCCCAAATCTTCCATATTTCAAGTCTAGCAGTTTATCTACTACTATACTCTGCTTAGATCATTAGTGCATGCAACTGTTTGTTTGTAAATCACTAAATGTTTGACTTGCAAAATGAGAGACATGTAAATGAAAGGTAAATGTTTAGGAGCCATGGCCAATCAGAAGTGAAGATAAAGTATCTTTGAAATTATAATATTAGTCATATTGAATATGTTGAATTTATAAAAGTTTGATTTGTGTACATTTCCTTGTCATTTAGAAGAGATCAATTACCTATAGGGAACTCTTATTTCACATGTGATTATAAATTTCTTTTACATCTTTGGTCACTCGCTGTTTACTTTGATATGAAGGCTGATTCGAACAGAAATGTGCCTGAGCAAAACTGAAAACATTATAATAGTGGAAAGAGCCCTGAACTGTGAGTCCAAAGTTCTGTGTTTAATCTTGGCTCTGTTACTAATATCACGGGTACAGGTGTAAAGTGAGAAGGCTGAACTGAATCTTCTCTCTAAGATTCCCTCTGATCTGACATTCCATATATTTTTTCCCAAATTCATTTCTCTGAGAATCTCTGTAGAGCAAAATACCATTTGTAATAGGCCCCGAAAGTTTTAGGACAAAGATTGGGACAAGAAGAGATTTGAATATTAGGGATTAAAGAGAAAGGAAATTTCTAGAAGCAGCATAGTACAGTGCTACACTTGGAATCAGGAAGACCTGGATTCGAATCCCACCTCTTACACTTAGTATCTCTTTTATCAGGAATGGCTAAACCACAAATCTCTCTGAGTCTGCGTTTCCTTATCTGTATAATGGGGATAATAGAATATTTCACAGGTTGGTTCTCAAACTCAAATGAGGTAATGAATGTGAAATACTTTGAAAACTTTAAATTTCAGCTATTTTGGGGAAATAAAGAAATGGCAGCCCTATGTCAAATCTTGTTTGGTCCACTGGGCATATGCTTTACAGTTTGTAAATGTTGCAAATTGATTGCTCAGGCAGAGATGACACTTCTTACCGAAGGCATAAAATTAGCAGAACTTGCAAATTATTTTCATTCCAGAGTCTCCCTAGTTACTTTGGTAACAGAAGTGAAGAAAATGAGATCTCTGTCAACATAAGTAAGGTGCTAGTTTATATGGTTCTTGGTGAAATTTTCCTCTAGGATTGTTGAGGCTTTAGAGCAGAAGTCTACAAACAATAGCTAAGTCTCTTAGAATGGCTTTTACATTTTAAAATAAAGTTTTATTTTAAAAAGTAAAAACCATTTTTAGCTCAGGGTTATACAAAAACAGGCCATATGGCCCACAGGATGGCCCCTACTTTAAAGCATTCTTCATATCCTTCAGTTATATTCTGAGTTTCTTAAGGGAAGGGACTATGACCTTTTGCTTTCTCTCTCCCTCCAATCTTTATATTATATGTGTCTGAACCAAGCTCCAAAAGATGTGTGATTTATGAAGATGGGTACACCCACAAATATACCCAGACCTCCACAACCTAGCAGAAAGTATCTTGAATTGCTGTGTCCAAAAAGTGAAAAATGGCTAATCTTTTGGTAATAAACTTCCATTGTCCTTCTGGACTTTGCTCATGACTTTCAAAGTCATAGCTCAGTGGCTATTTCATCCTGGAACTTCCTGTGGCCTCCTCATCTTGGAACATCCAACAATCCTTGTAGTCTTCTCATCCTGGAATATTCCTTGACTAGGTCAGACGCCTTCTGTTGAGTGCCTCCTGAGGCTTCCATTTTGTGGAGAGGCCTAGGCTGGCCAACCTTCATTCCTCTGGCTCTGTTCATGATTTTCTGGAGTTTAAAATTATGCCTTGATCTCCCTTTTATGAATTGTCTTCCGGAATAGAATTTAAGCCCCTTGAGGGCAGAGACTTATCTTTTTGTTTGTATTTGTAACCCCAGTACTTATCACAGTGCATGGTACTGTAGTAAGTGTTTGATAAATGCTTCTTGCCTTAAACCTGTTCATACCTATCTAGGAATTGTCCTTGGGCACTAGTCTCTCACTGTGCCCATATCTGAAGCCTTTCCAGCTTTGTAGTACCTGTTACAACTTGTGCTGTGCTGACATATTCTGCAAGAACCTGAGGACATTCTGCATAATAAGTACTGTTTGGGTTGAATTTAATAATCAGTGGAGACATTTGGGGCATTTAAAACGATAGAATCAGAGCTGGATGGGGCTTTCAGAGGTCATGTGGTCCAACCAGCTCATTTTACAGATAAGAAAATTGAGACTCAGCATGGTTCAAGGACTTGCCCAAGGTCACACGGGTAGTAACCAGTAGAGCTGAGATTTGAAGTAAAGTCCTCTGACTTCAGATCCTATGTGCTTTGTACCATGTTGCCTTTCATTTTGAATGAACTTCCACCATTTTGAATTTTCATGAGTTTGCAACAGACTTGCCTGGTAAGACTCACCTCACCCCCACCTCTGTCCCCTTCACAGCCTTCACCTGCTTCACTCCAATCAGGAGGCAGTACTGAATGACATCTTCCAGTTGAGGACAAGCACAGTAGGAGGATGCTGGTAGGGGCAGTTGCACAGGTGGAATCTAGACATCTGAGTGACCAGCTAAAAATGAAAAAAAAAATCAGTCAAAGTAATTCTTTGGACAAAGTCACAATAGTTTATGGAATTCAGCTGTTAACTAAAGAGCTAGTTAAACCAATTTGTTGTTAAGTCATTTCAGCTGTGTCAGACTCTTTGTGACCCTATTTGGGGTTTTCTTGGCAAAGATACTGGAGTGGCTTGCCATTTCCTTATCTAGCTCATCTTACAAATGAGGAACTCAGGCAAACAGGGATAAGTGACTTGCCAAGGGTCACACAGATAGTAAGTGTCTGAGGCAGGATTTGAACTCATGAAGATTAGTCTTCCTGATTCCAAGTCCAGTACTGTATCTACTGTGCCACCTATTTGTCCAATTGGGATAAAATGACTTTTCCAGGTCACGTAGCTAGTATTTTGTGGGCTACTCACTAACTATGTGACCTAGGAAAGACATTTAGTTCCTTGGGTGCTTGGTTTCCTCACCTGTAAAATAAATGATGTGGGATAGAGGGATGGGAAGAGGAACATACTAGGTGATCTGCAGAGCTTACAATCAATGCCTCTATGTATAGGCACAGAGAATATATGCAGTTTGCCTTTCTCCAAACTGGTATCATCATAGCTAAACATAACTAGTGAACCAAATTTTGAGCTGCAGAACATTGCTTTTAGGCTATCTAGTTTTTTTAATTCTAACTTTCAATTAGCAGATCATTCTGTCAATCTTTGTTCTGTAATGATAGAAGAAGCCATCCCTCATTTTGTGCCACCTAACTTCCATCCCTCCTTTCCCCCTTGTATCTCCCCTGCATGTATGTTTTCAGTTTTTTCAATGTTGTTTTGTCTTTGTTGGTACTTGCTAAGTAAGTGTTAATGATTTTATTTTTGTGTACTCAATCTTCTTAGATCTAAACTTTGTTGAATGCAAGGATCCAATTCTTTTCTTAAGTTGGGTCCCTAGCAAGGCCAGCCCTTGGCAAAAGTGTGAATTGGACAACTCTGATTTGTCTTCAGCAATTTCTCCACATGTAGTAACTCTGCACAAACTTTTGTTACCTCACCAAAGATTTCTTTCTCTTACCACTGTCCCTCTTCTCATCCCTACTTGTCCACCAGAATGTTCCTATCATTCCTTCTAAGCACTAATCCCTATTATGAGATAATGAATCCATGCTCATGGATTAGTGGCATTCCTCCAAATCAATCTGTGTGTTTGCTTTAATAATTTGAAGAGAGAATCTGAAGGATTTACTCTCATAGTTGAAAGGCAAGGTGGTACAGTGGACAAAGCACTGGACATAGAGTCAGAAAGACCTGTGTTCAAATAATGTAACAAATTCTTAGCCATTGAGTGATCCTGGAAAAGTCACTCTTGCAGCCTCATCTGCAAAATGATTATAATGATAGTACCTAATGCACAGGATTTTTTGTAAGAATCAAACAAGATGTAAAAGCCTATAGAAACATTTGCTGTTGCCTCCCATAATAAGAATTCCAACAGGCCTAGCTGACTAGGGTAGGCTAATTGGAGAGAGGTCTTTTGATCAGGAAAGACCTTGAAGTGTTACCTGCAGTTTTGACTTGTGACAAGGTCACACATTGATTTCTAATACAGGATTTAAACTCAGGTCTTCCTGATTTCAAGTCCAGTTCTCTATCACATCACCCTGCTTTTTGACTATCTACCACATAACTCTGGTGCCTAGTAGGATACTCTGCACAATAGCTGATAAGCAAATATTTGTGGACTGACTTTTCTAAGGGCTGGTGCAGTGGATAAAGTCAGGAACACCTGACTTCAGATCTGATCTCAGATCCTTACTAGCTGTGTGACCCTGGGCAAGTCACTTAACCCTGTTTATCTCAGTTTCATCATCTGTAAAGTGGTGATGATAATAGCACCCACCTCTTAGGGTTATTGTGAGGATCAAATCAAGATAGTATTTGTAACTGCTTATCATAGTGCCTGACACATAGTAGGTGTTATATAAATGTTAGCTATTATGATTAAATAGTCAGTGGTCTCTATTGCCTATCAAATAAAATTCCAACTGGCCCTCTACAAGTTGGTGCTTTCCTACCTTTGCAGATTTTATCTCATATATTCTTTCACCAGCTAAGGTTTGGCATATATAATATAATATAAATGTTAACCATCATCATTGTCATCATTTCTATATCAGACTTGACATAGAGATGTATCTTCCAAAAAGCAAACTTTTTTTTCTTTTTCTGATGTTTTATTTTATAAAGGGCCAGGATAGCATCTAGAGTTGGACTTTTGAAAACTCATCTCTAGAAACCACTCTCTTGATAAGCTATGCAGCAGCATCTTGATGTATTAAAGGAATGCCTTATCAGAGGAGCTCCCATGCTTTATTCATTTACTAATGAAACCATATTGCCAAGGCAACACCAACCTAATGTTTGCTAATAATAGGTAAAATGAGTAACAGGTAGTTTGTCACCCAGGAAGGCTCATCTTCATGAGTCTGAATCCAGCCTAAGGTACTTACTAGCTGTGGAACCCTTGGCAAGTCACTAAAACCTGTTTTGCCTCAGTTCCTCATCTATGAAATGAGCTGGAAAAGGAAATCACAAACCACTCCAGTATCTTTGCCAGGAAAACTTCAAAATGGGGTCACAAAGAGTTGTACATGACTGAAAAACAACTCAACAACAACAAAATACACACATACATATATGCCTTTCTGCTTGCCTTCTTTCCTTCCTGACTTCTCTTTCCCCTTTTTCTTCTCCCTACAGCCTCTCTCACCTGTTCTTTCCATTCACCTTATCCCCTCCATCTGTCACCCTCCATATTTCTTACCCTGGTCCCAGTAGCATCAGCATTAGCATTTCTCACCACTTTCTGATATCCTTGCTCAGATTTGGGTGCCATTGCTCCTGTTCTAACATCACTTGACAATGTGATCTGCTGACTCTGTCCTTGCTGAGCCTTACTTAGAAAAATCAAGCCTGCTACCCAAATATAAAGGCTAATTAAATTGTGAAATAGAAAAATTATGAAGAAATAAAATATTGTCTCTGTGACTACCTGAGTCACAGCATTATAGTCATTAGGTTGCATATTTATCTTTAGTATAAGTAGGATACATTTTCACATACTGTTAATTGGGCTCTATTGATACCCCACCCTCTAAATCAGTATTATTTAATTTTTTTAATTATAAGGGAAATTAGCAAGAAGAGACATTTCATTATTTGATTATTACAATGATCCATGATCTCACCAAAGGGGGTACCCCTTTGAATCAGGTAGATTACAGCCTATCCACACCATTTCACACAAGGAAATATTAGTTCATAATCTCTTATAAATACCCTATAGGTGGTCTACCTAAGACACTGGAGACCTTCCTCTAGGTCTTTAAAAAAATATTCTGTAGGAGATACCAAGGCAACACCTGGGGTGTCCATCTGTCAGCCATTGTTTATGTCTCTTATACAATTGTGATTCATTAGTTGATGCAAAATTAGATCTAACTTTTATTTTTTATGAACATTCCTCTGGTTATCTATATCAAGCCAAGCACAAAACAAAGAGAATGTGTTCACCATTGCCTTGGAGAATTTCCTCCAGAGAATACAAATGGAAGAGACATATTGAAGTTCTCTAGTTCTCTAATCTTAGAATGGCTTTTTTTTTTTTTTGGCTGATTACATCAAACTCTAGAATACTACAGCATTTTTGCAGTCAACTCTATCATCCTTCAAGAGAGATTGACCTAAACACCCAAAGAAAATGAAACAAATGAAGAATGCTTATTGTTTGGATGATGCATTTCAAACAAGCGTCCCATCAGTACATATGTATTGAATGGGCAGTTCAGATGGACAGTGAACTGGGACCAGAAATGAAAAAGAGGAAGATTGCAGTTGAGAAATTATGCTGCAGCTTTTAAAAAGTCACTCTATTAATCAATGCCTTACTATGTGCCAGGGACTGTGATAAGTGCTAGAGAGATAAAGATAAAGTGAATCCTCCATGCCCTCAGGAGGCTTACATTCTCATGGGGAAGATAACATGTCCATAAGTGGGTACGTACAAAATACATAGAGTAGATGCAAGATGGCTTTAGAGGAGAAAGTATTAGCAGCTGGGAGGAGCAGGAAAGCCTCCTTTAAAAGGAAGCATTTGGACTGGGTCTTGAAGGAAGTCAACTATTCCCAAACTGACCTGTGACATGGAAAAAATATATATTTTTTTAAACACGCTACTCTTCTAATGAAGCTATATGGTTGTGAATTTGAGCACACCCAAGTCTGTTCAGCACAATGGCAATGGGGGAAATGAAAATGTACTGCACATATTTTCCATTTAGACCAAATGAAAGATGAATTTATTTCTCTAATAATGTGAAACAAAATGGATAATTGAGATCTTTATTCTTGAATTTTAATTGAGGGGCTTTAAGAAATCCTTTTAATTTACTCCTTGGTACTAAAATGGGAGGCAAATTGATGAAGGATTTGAGAAAATGGCCACATAGGGGAAGGAGTGAGATCATAGGAATCTGTGACCTATCATACTTGTATGTTGCAAAAGCATTAAGTTGTATAACATCAGATCTTAATCCTGTGCCACACCATTTTAAGCCACATTGCCCTGCATTTTACTGAGAGATGATGAGATTATTCTAAAACCCTTTCCTCTGCTTGTCAAAAAAATTTGAAATGCAGCTCTGTAATGTGGTAGCTGGATTAGTCCAGGATCAATTTATATGGATCGACCTCACAAAAAGCAAATGATATTGAATTCTTTTATTGGATATGAAGAAATATTACATCCAACCAATTTCTTTTTAAATCAACTAGACTCCATTTAAATAATTCTGTCCTTTGCAAGTAAATGCCAGAATGACATTATTCTCTTAAAACTCTGGTTTCTGCTTCTTCTGTTACCTACACTCCTCATCTTTGAAAGGAATATTTTAATTAATTTGCCATTATTATAATTATTGGCATTTAACATTTTATTATTCCTTTGCAGAGTACAGGTGCATTAGATAATTAACTCCAGAGTACAAAATATATTTAGAAATTAAGCTGAAAACAACAAAAAAATAAAATTCTACTGAATTCATGATGAATATTTTTTTTCTTGATCTCTGATTAGAACTTTTGGATTTTTTTTTTTACTAACATATATCCATCCATCTGTGTGTATGTATGGCTGACTGGCTGATATCTTCAGCTTAAAGATCTCTTTCTGCAGGTAGCCTTTCCTGGTCCCCACAGGTGCTAATACCTTCTCCTCTAAGGTTGCCTTGTACCTACTCTATGTATTTTTTATGTGTTTATACATATACATACACACACTTTACTGAGATAGTCAAAGCCATCTGACGTGAACTCTAGACTTACCCCTTAATGTTCTTAATTATATTCCTTCCTCTTCTGAGTACGGGTACTTATCAATCATTCACTCCTTATTGTCTACATTTTTGATTGCTTCTTTTCCATTAGTTCCTTCCTGTCTGCCTAGAAATATGTTCAATTATCCTTTAGTCCACAAAATCCTTCCCTTTCTCTTACTTTCTCTTCTCTCCAAACTTTCCCTGAAAAATTTCCTTTAAAAAAGTTAACTCTACTTACATCTACTTTTCACCCCCCACCAGCCCTTAACTCTGTATAATTTGACTTTTATCCCTAACAGTCTCTTTTTTTAAAAAAAAAAAAAAATTGTGAGGCAATTGGGGTTAAGTGACTTGCCCAGGGTCACACAGCTAGTGAATATTATGTCTCTGAGGTCAGATTTGAACTCAGGTCCTCCTGACTTCAGGGCCAATGCTCTATCCACTGTGCCATAGATGTCCCTTCTAACAGTCTCTTTTGAAGAATATCAGCGATCTTCCAATTAATGAATTCAGTGTCCTTTTCTCAATTTTTATCCTCTTGGACCTCTCCTTTGGTTTTGGGCATTATTGACGATCTATCATTCCCTCTTTCCTGATATTTCTCTTTCCTTTGCTTATCTGGCAATATGTTCTTCTGGGTCTCCTACCTTCCTGATCATTGCTTCTCTCTCTCTGCTTTCCCTTCACCCATCTTTTAATTAGGCATTCCCTCACAGCTATGTACATATCCCCCTAAGTTTTTAGAGCTTAAAAATGCACCAAGACTTTTGACACCCTCTATTTCCCTCCTGTTCTCTCATCTTTGGCAATCTCATCTGTTTCTATGGATTTTTGTCAATGATTTCTATATCTGTATTGCTATTTCAGATGTCTATTTCCCACTGCCTACTGGATAGCTCTACTTGGATATCCTATAATCATCTCAAACTTAATATGTCCAAAACTGAATTCATTATGTTTATACTGAAACATGTACCTCCTCCAAACTTCCACAATCCTGTTATTGGCCCTAGAGACTTCCTAGTCAGTCAATCTCACAATCTAAATTCTTTGAGATTAGAGATTGTTTCATTCTTTCATATTTGTATTCTCAGCATCTAGCACAGTGATTGTCACATGGTAGACACTTATTGATTGTTTGTTTTTGAGTCTTCTCTCTTCCTTACAGTAATTTGCCAAATCCTGTCAGTTGTATCCTTTCAATATCTGTACTTTCCTTTTCCTTCTTCCCATCAATTCAGGTTTCATTTTCTCAGTTGAATGATTACAATAGCATTCTGACTGGCTCACTAGCCTCTAATCTTTCTCCTCCTAGTGAGGAAAATCCCCTCCATCAATGCAGATCTTCAGTAGTTCTGCGAAGAACAGTATTAGAGTTTTTAGAGATACTGAAAGGTTACATGATTTGTCCAGGGTCACATACCATTATATGTGTCATAGGCAGGACTTAGGTCATCCTGCATCTAAAGCCAGATCTCTGTCTATTATGTTATAGTATCAGATTAATCTTACAGCACAGTTTTGGTCACATCACTACCCTCCTCGAAATCAATCACTGGCTTCCCTTGACCTACCAAATTCTTAAACACCTAAACCTAGCTTTCAAGGTCTTCTGCTAAAATCTTTGCTTTAACCAGACTCATTCCTTGACCGTACCCAATACTCTCCTACCTACATGTGTTTGCTCAAACCATCTCTAATAACTGGAATACTTTCCCCATACTAACTATACCTACTGATCCCATGGTACTTTCTCTTGAAACTTTCCTCAATTCTCCCAACCGAGAGGGATCACATTTTCTCTTGAATTTTTACAGCACTGAGTGGATATAGTCCTGGATTTGATTTAGGAAGATGTGGGTGCAAGTCCTGCCTCAGACATTTCTTAGATGTGTGAGTTACTTAAGACTCTCTTAACCTCAGTTTCCTCCCCTTTAAATGGCGATAATAATGACAGCACCTTCTTCACAAGGTAATTGTGAGGATCAAATGAGAAAATACACACAAAAGCTCTTTGCAAAATTTAAAGCACTCGATAAATATTGTAATCATTATTATAATTATTGTTATTATTAGTATCTTTGGGTTTTGAGCCAATGTGGTATGGCAGATAGACAGAGATGACCTAGAAATCAGAAAGAACTGGGTTTAATGGATTTCTAATTCTGACATATACTGGCTGTGTGACACTGGGCAAAGCCACTTAACCTCTCGAATGCTTTAGGCCACTTTCCAAGTTTATAAGTTCCAGAGACAGTACCGACCAGCATTTTCTTATCTGGGAGTGCCTGCCCTATGCAGTAAAATCCCACATCTAGTCCCAATGCCCTATCTTTGTGTATATCTCTCCTTAAATAACATAAGCTACTTGAGGGTATGGGGTATTTAATTTTTTGCCTTTGCGTCCATTGTGGTTTTCCCTTAGAAGATATTTTAAAAAAAGATTTGTTGATTGGAATAAGATCTCTCATACTAGACGGTAAGGTCTTCCTCAAGGGCAAGGATTCTTTCTTATTTCTCCTTGAGTACTATCCATGCTGCCTTTCACATGGTTAGGCACATAATAAATGTTTGTTGAATTAAATTGGACAGTTTGCCAGGGAGTAGGAAATAATTGGTCTGCAGTTCTTAAGTGTTAACAACAAATTATCTCGGCAAGTTATTAGGAATCCTTGTTTTAGTCTCTGGGAAAAATGATGGAATATGTTTCATTTCTAACCATGAAAACATGTGACATAAAATGCACTATGGAAATTATTTCTTATTTTATTAAATTAGAAAGTTAGATTAATTACCAGTGATATGATTTTTTCAATGACTGCTCTAGACATTTTCTAAGAAGTACTACCCATATGACAACCATATGTAACTTTAAAGCTCTTTGCAAATCAAAAGAATACATAAATGTTTATCATTATCTATGAGCACAGAATATTTCCCAATAATATGGCCTTTCCAAAACAATCAGTTGAGCAGCTAAAACTGTAAAAGGGTTGCCTGTTAACTGAGGAGTGACTGAACAAATTATGGTCAATAAGAGTGATAGAATGCTATTATGCAATAAGAAAATATGAAAATGAAGAGTTCACAAAAGGCTTTTATTAACTGATACAGAGCAAAATGAGCAGAACCAGTTAAACAATGTATACAATAAGAATAGTTATTTAAATGAAAAAGAATACTAAAAGGCAGGTAAACCAGATTATTTGCAATAACTAATCTTAGTGCTAGAAAACAGATGACAAAACACATTTCCCTCCTCTCAGTAGAGACATAGGGGACTACAGGAGAGCAATATTGCAGGTCACTTTTATTGGTCATCTTTGCTTACTGTTTTTCTTTGTTACAAATGGAGTGGTGGAATAGAAGGATATATTAAGAAATAACTGTTGAGTAAAAAACAAAAGACTTTAATAATATTTTTAAAAGCCAAAACAAAAATGAGTAGCCATTGTTCCTTAAAGAAAAGATAATGTGTTAAGTACAAACCAGGAAAGGTCATATGAAGGACTGCTAACAGAAATTGGTCTTATTATTCACAGATTAAATGAGATGTTTCATTGTGAATTAAAGGATTAGTAATATGCATAACACAAAATCAGTGCTAAATATGCATAATTCTGTCTTGTTTCAAGGATGTCTATTGAAAATTAACAGAAATGGAAGCTGAATCTTTCCAAGCTTGGTCACATTTTGATGTAAGAATTGCAAAGCCTTCTTTACAGACCTATATATCAAGATCTGACTGTTAAGTGAACCATGATTTTTATCATTCCTATTTCATGGACATGTCAAGCTAGGGCACAGAATAATGGTCTTTGCAAAGATTCATAGGAAAGATTATTAAGTATTGTTGATAGTCAAAGCTAGAAAGAAAATCCAGGATTTCTAAATACAGTCTGATAGTTAAGCACTCTTTAGCTAAAAAAGAAGAAATGAATGTGACAGTGTATATCATTTAGATATGTAACTTTTGAGGTTGGTGTCATCTATGTGGGAGAGTATAACTGGAATAATGATGTGTCCAGCTGTCCTTTGGTTAATGACTATTATTTTTGCTGCTCTTAATATCTCTAAGTCAAAGTAGAAGTCCCTGGCATAAAATCCAGTTTGCTCTACCAATGCTAATGAATAATTTTATTTCTGTTGACATCATGAAAGATACTGTCAAAAACAGACATGATTAATGAATGAGATAATGCAAGGGAATAGAGTATTACCATTAATTCAAGGATTTGTTTTTTGTTTTGTTCTTATGCCTGAAGTTTAACTAGAAATTGTTTTTCCTTCAAGCCTTATGTTGCAAATGGTAAGATGCTTTAATATGCTTTGATGTCTTAGTAAGGATAGGAAAAGGAAGGCAATTGGATCATTGAGCACCAACTATATATTTGCTTATCCCTGTAGCCTCACATTGGAGGTTACAGAAGATGTTTAAACTGTAGTCCCTTATTTGACAAAGCTTATAGGTGGAGAGCTATGGTGTACATATAAAAAGATTTTTAAAATTCAGTATGAGAAATAGAGAAGGGCCAAATAAATGGAAGAGACAATAAGGCTTTTAAGAATTAAGATAAGTTGGAGTAGATAGGTGGCACAATGGATAGAGCACTGGCCCTGGAGTCAGGAGAACCTGAGTTCAAATCTGGCCTCAGACACATAACACTTACTACCTGTGTGACTCTGGGCAATCTGGGCAAGTCACTTAACCCCAATTGCCTTGCCAAAAAAAAAAAAAAGAATTAAGATAAGTTGCAATGGCAATCAGAAGAACTGAGCTATATTTTGCAGGATGAGGAAAAGCAGAATAAGATTTCAAGCAGGGGAAACATCTTGCATTATGCCTTTTTGTTGTTCAATCTCTCCTTCCCACACTCCAACCCATCCAATATTGGAAGAAAAAAAGACCAAAACACTTTTTAACAAATAGACATGTTTCCATATTTAACCACATTCAAAAATCAATGTTTCATTCTGCATCTGAACCCATCACCTATCTATCAGGAGTTAATAGCATTCTTCATCATCAGTCCTCTGGAATCATGGTTGGTCATTGCTTTGATTAGATTTCTTAAATTTTTCAAAATTGTTTTTGTAGTGTTGTGATTATGATATACATTTGTCTCTTGATTCTGTTCACTACACTTTTCAGTGGTTCTTAAAGTCTTCCCAAATGTCACTGCCATCATCCATTTCATAATTTAAATGACAAAGTAGTATTCCATTACATTATTATATCATGATTTGTTCAGTCATTCCACACACATATATGTATATACGTTTTTTTCTCTTTCTTTAATCTCTTAGGTATCACTTAGTAACTTTAAGGGCATAATTCCAAATTGCTTTCTGGAAGGACTGGACCAATTTTCAACTCTTATAACAGCACATTAATAATATGTTTGTTTTCCTGCAGCCTATCCAACATTGGCGATTTTCCTTTTTTGTCAACTTTGCCAAATTTAATGAGTGTAAGGTAGAACCTTAGAAGTGCTTTAATTTGCACTTCTCTAATCATCAGTGATTTGGAACATTTTTCATGTGGCTATAGATAGCTTGGATTTCTTCCCTTGCAAACTGCTTATTCATATCCTTTGACCATTTATCAACTGGAGAATGGCTCTTATTCCTGCAAATTCAAATCATTTCCCTTGAGATATTTATCACAGACACTTGCCACAATTTTTCCTCCATTTAACTGTTTTCTTTCTAATCATAGGTACATTGGATTGTATTGTTAGTGAAAGCATTTTTTATTTATGTAATCACAACTGCCCATTTCATCTTCTGTAATCCCCTCTGTCCCTTATTTGGTCCAGAACTTTCCTCTCATCTATAAATCTGAAAGGGAAATTCTTACTTGTTCCTCCTCCTTTTTTTTTTTTTTGGTCTAATGCCACTCTTTATGTCAAAGTTACATTCTAAGAATAAGAGATGTGTCTCTTCAAAATCCTAGTGTCTCCAGGACTGAAGATGGTTTTGTTCTGTTTTAATGTCTTAGGAAAGTGGAAAAGGAATGATTAGGGAAGAAATGAGGAAATGAGGGATGAAACTTTGTCTCATAATGGGGGACAGTGAAAAGAATATATGAACTTGGAGGAAGGTATAGAGGAAACATGCATCATTTAAACTTCACTCTTTTCTGAACCAGAAGAAGGAGCTTTGAATAGTGGAAAGCTTTCAGCTTTGAATGGTGGAGAATAAGGGGCATAGGCTAAATGGAGAGGAGGGAACATAAGAAGGGAGGGAGGGAGAGACAGAGAGACAGAGGGAGACAGAGAGACAGAGAGAGAATCAAGTTGAAATTGAACAGCCTGAGTTTATAGTGTGTTCTATCTTGTCACACTCTAACATTTCTCTATAGCCTGTGAGCTTATAATCCAATGGCAATAATACAATGATAGAAATATTTACTTTTAATGGTGGGATGTAACTTGCTGCTCAAATCTTTTTTGCATCCTGTTGTGTAATAGAGTACATGTAGGGGTATACTGGTAAATATTTAATAACTGGCTCTCCAAAAATTTATATATGACACAGTTTTGAGTTTAATCAACATTATTAACATTTTCTCCATCACTTCCTTAAGTCTAGACAATCAACAAAATAATAAATCAAACCCTTATTTGTAGCATTTGTCAATTTCCAAGATGTAAATGCTCATACTGGCAATTTGACAATTGGCTCACCAGCTGGTTTGAGCTGGGTCTAGCACACCCCTTTGCAAAAATTCCAGTGGCTACTGAAGAGGAAAATGCATTTCTGGCCTTTAAAAGTTACCTTTTGAGCAAATTGAAACCTTACCCAGTTGGATCCTTTTGGCAAACAGGCCAGAGTAGTTCCAATGTCTTCTTTATTCACAGACATTATATTAATTTGTTCAGCTTTTTAAGGAAGAGAATATTTGCTACATACATGTCTAGAAAATTTTTTTAAAAATCTAAATGTTGGGGAAATGCTGGCCATGAGTAAATGTACAATATCCCCCTCTGGGTAGACACAAATGAAAATTACAGAGACAATAGCCATAGCCAGGGAATAGATTGGATGATTAAATACTAAAGGGAACTTGAGTCATTTGATAACCACAGAAGCCACTTAATACAAAAACGTTCCAATCAGAGAATGCCATTATGAGACAAACATTATACTGAGACAATAAGGATCCAGCACATGACAATGTAAATTAGTATCATGTTCTTACTTCTTGAGATTTTACTATTTCTGTGCTGCCACTTTCAGCATACACTTCATGAGTCATCAACTGCAAGCAGGCTCAGGAGCTGTCTTTTCAAGGGAATATCCCAGTGTAGATGAAAAATTAGCAAAAGGAAATCCTCTTTACAGTACTGCACAAAGGTGTTTCAGCACACCTGTTTCTAAAGTTGAACATTTTATCTATCAATTTTACTCTCCACAGTTCAGTTACAAGAAATAGTGATATATTAGGTGAATGTTCTAGGGGGAATGGGGAAATAATAGCTTTTTATTTATTGAAAAATGTCATTGGACCTTTCTACAGATTTAGATATTGTTGACAAATTCTCTTCCCTTGGATTCCATGATGTTTAATCCTGGCTGAAGATTTGTTTGTACAAAAACTTTTAAATATTATCCAATCAAAATTATCCTGTCTAAGATCATCCTCTGTGATCATCTCCATCCTTTGTTTGGTCCTGAACTGTTCCCTTAACCATAGTTCTGAGAGTGAATTTTTTCCTTCTTCCTCTAATTTGTTTATGATGTAGCCTTTTATGTCTAGAGCATGTATCTTTGGGGGGCTTATTTTGGTATACGGTATGAAGTTTTGGTCTAATTCTAATTTATACCAGACTGCTGTAAAGTTTCCCCCACAATCTTGTGGTACCACTCTTCTGTTCCTAATTCAATTGTTATCTCAACATTTATCATTCCTAAATCTATATTTGCAGTCCTAGTCCTTCTCCTGACTCTGATCCTGAATCATTAACTTCTTGATGGACATTTCCAGCTGGATATCCCATTGCATAGATTTTGAATCATAGGACCTGGGTTAAAATCCTGAGTCTACTTCTTACCTTTGTGACCTTGTACAAATCGCTTATCTCTCAAAGCCTCAGTTACCTTATCTGTAAGTAACAACTTCTGTCAGCTACTTCCCTCTGTAGCACTGACACTTACAGGTTGGGTACCTGGGAGATATCTAATCTCAGGTTTCAGGAAACTCTGTGAGGTGGCTACTTTTAATCCCAAAACTCACAATTTCCCACCAATGTGCTTCCTATTTACAATCAGCCGGTAGAGTTAATTAGCTTTTATCAAATACATTTACTAAGGTAATATAAATATCCACGATTATCGCCTTGTATCATCAGTATCCTTAATTTCTATGTCTCTGCTTTTAGCTTGGATGCATTGCATTCTATTGGTTCAGTAGCTCCAATGACATTGCCAATGCTGAAGGAGGGGAGAGAAAAATCCCCTCTCCTTCAATCTGGTACCTGGTTTAAGTTAAGAGGTTTGCTTCCATAATGTAGAAGCTTTTTGAGCTTACATTCCTCAATTTCTGAACTGCAAACCATTGAAATTTATCCAGCTATTTAAAACCTCCAAAGATGTGGTTAACATGTTTGCTCAACCAATCATCCTGTGCCCCCTCTTGACCCAAGTGAAAAGATTCAGCCTTATAACAGGATTAAAGAGCATAGATGTGTCTTGTTTACATATTCATCATGTGTGTCCACATTATTGTGAAATTGTGGGAAAATTCCTTAATACCTACTTTATGCTTGTGATGACTTTCTGAGCCTTCTGTGATTACATGACTCTGAGGAAATCCCTTTTTGAAGTGAGGAGGTTGGAATAGATGACCTCTCAGACCTTTCAAACTCTAAATACGCGGTCCATGATTCCAAACTCAACATGTCTAAAATAGAGTGATTATCTTTCTCCTCATTCTGCTTTATCTCTATTGAGGACATGCCCATTCTTTCAGCTTTATAATCTTGGAATCATTTTTTACTCTTCTTTCTTTCACTCCAATCAATTGTCAAGTCTGGTCAATTCTGCCTTAAAAATATCTTAAATCTGTCTCCTCTTCTTTCACATGGCTGCTGCTTCAGTTCAGGCCCCCATCACCCCTCTGTGGGCCTGTTATAGTAGCTCCCAATTGGTCTTACTGCTTCTAGCCTATTCCATCTCCAATCCATTCTCCACACAGCTGCCAAAAATTATTTTCCTAAGTTGCAGTTCTGACCATATCATTCCCAGCTTAAAAATCTTCAGTGACTTCTCGTTGACTCAATTATAAAATACCATCTCCTTAGCTTAGAATCTGAAGCCTTTGGCTCCAATTTACTTTTTCAGTCTCATTTTGTATTAGCCCTCATTACTTTGCATTACAACCAAACTAGTCTGTTAGCAGCTTCTCAAACTTATCATTCCATCTCCTTTCTCTGAACAACAGTCATACAGACTGTCACACATGGGGAGTGCACTCCTGTGACTGTGTTAATTGCATATGTTTAACTTGGATTTTATTCCTTTCTCTTCTCTCTTAACAACTCAAGCTTAGGTGTTGCTTTTCCCATGAAGCCTTTCCTGATACCCTTATTTTTAGCATTCTCTCCCTTTTCATTTTATCTTGTTTTTACATAACTTTGCATATGCTGAATCCACTAGAAGAATGCATGCTCCTTGAGGACAGGGGTTGTTTCTTGTTTGATTTTGTATCCCAACACTTAGTGCAGTCCCTTGCACGTAATAGGAACTTAATATATGTTTGTTGAGTTGACTTGGATTGAACATAGTTCAATTCTTAGTAGATTAGATTTCATTCAAAAACAAATTCTCACAATAATATACACTTATTTACTAAGTGTGTAAAATAATATCCTAGACAAAGCAGAAACAATGAATGTCTTTCATTCACTATTGAAATCCATTGATTTAGGCTATCAATTCATATGTCCTGGAAGACAATGCAATTCAGCATTGGTTCAAAGGAGGAATCCGGACTGGATAATGTTTGGAAAATGAGATTATACTTTCAGTGATCCAAAGTTGTTTCCTGCCCTCAAAGCTGATCTTTTTTTAATATCCATATGCTCCTGATAACAAATCATGGAAATAAAAGAATAAAAATTTCAAGTGACCTAAAAGACAATGGAAAGATGTGTGATGTGTAGAAATAAGTTCTAAGATAGTGCCAACAATAACTTATGAATGAGAAGTGATATAAAATATGTTATTATGAATACTGATTACCAGAAAAAGGAGTTAGGTTTATTTTGTACTGAGAGTTAGGTAATAGATGGATAGTGGGATGTGGTACTTGTATGCATAAATTATTACAAGAAGCAGGGATTTTTGGAAGGGAGGACAAAAATTATGGTAGATGAGAAGAAATAAAAGGTTTGTGAGCTATACAGCTGAAGGGAGTACCTATTTCAGTGAGACTGTGGGTTCATTGAAATATTGAAGTATGCTAGAACTCTATAGGAAGGGAGATCCAAACATAGACACACACACATGCTAACACACACACTATCATAGACCAGGCAGAGTCCTGTCAATGGAATGTTAAGCTAACTGATGTTCAGCAGAGCTAAGACTGCAGTTCACTTGGCATAAGTATTTGTTGAATTAAATGGAATGAATTGGTTAAAAAGAGATTTGGTTTATCTCATGCTATTATTTGCTGTTATTTAACAGAGAACTGTTTGATCCACGCACAGGTCCATTTATACATTTATTCATGCATTAGAGGGCAAGCAAAGGTGATTATTCCAGTTTCTTTCTTAAATGTTTATCT
Organism: Vombatus ursinus; assembly: GCF_900497805.2. Classification (NCBI taxonomy): domain Eukaryota; kingdom Metazoa; phylum Chordata; class Mammalia; order Diprotodontia; family Vombatidae; genus Vombatus; species Vombatus ursinus. Next base: position 48,159,392 of record NW_020948983.1, on the reverse strand, counting down.
T
>NW_020948983.1:48073624-48159381 GCF_900497805.2 Vombatus ursinus | reverse complement strand
ACTAGAAGGCAAGCAAAGGTGATTATTCCAGTTTCTTTCTTAAATGTGTATCTTACCGTTCCCACCAAATATAGTTCATATGACCATTTTACTTAAGCATGAATGATTTTGAGATATTTTTCTCAAGGCATTTTTTTCTATGAATAAAGCAGAAGTGGTCCACCTATGTTAGCCACAGTGGGATCAATCTTTCTAAAGTCTCTCCAGTGTAATTAATGCATTTGATTATTTTCATTCAGCCAATCGTACTTTGTTCTTATGTAGTCTCAGAATTCCTTTCCTATAGATGAGCATAGCATTTTTAGGTATTGGTTAACCATGGACCTCAGATGGGAAATAATAATCTCAACTCACCCCTCCTCCCACAATATTAGTGGTTGACATATGCAATAGTAAAAGAGCAAAAGATAAACTTCCATCTATATTTAATAATATTAGCCAGCATTTATATAGGGTCTCCTTTGTGCCACACACCATGCTAAGCACTTTACAAATATTCTCTCATTTGATCTTAACAACAATCCTGGGAGTTAGTACTATTATTATTCCCTTTACAGATGAGGAAACTGAGGCAGAGGTTAAGTGACTTGACCAAAAGTCACACAGCTAGTAAACATCTGAACTTGGATTTGAACTCCAGCCAGTGCTCTATCCACTATTTTCCCTCTCAGTGCCTAGTTATCATAGGAGAATTTTAGGTCTGATTTTTCTAAGCATCATGGTTTTCCTTCTGGGCTAAGTGGAAAAATCACATCTCTCTGTTTCTAGAGTGTTATCAATGTATCTCATTGAAGCCTGGTACATTATGTGTTCTTTCAAGATACATTTCTTGAATGATTACTACTATGAGCAAAGTATTGTGTTAGGCATTGTGCAGAACACACAGATGGGGTAGAGACGGTTAGTGACCTTAAGAGTTTAAAATGTAATAAGCAAGACAAGATGCATATGCAAATAACTATAATTTGAGGAATTATGTAAGTTAGCAAGTACCACAAGAGTGGTACAGAATGTAATAGTAGTGGCACAGTAGAACCGCAGGAGGTCAGAAGAAGGAGAGATCTCTTTGGGGTGTAACGTCTCTAGAAGGCTTTATGAAGGAGGGTGCACTTAAGCCCATTGGGCTTCACACACATTTGGATGTTCTGTGAGTCAAATTCTATCTCTGAAACATAACTAGCCACAGTGACATTTAACTCCTTTCACCATCTGGCTCCAACCTATCTTCCCAGACTTATTTCAAATTTTTCCCCTCTTTCATTCTGTCCGGTCAAAATGAACTCCTTACTATCTCCTCGTGTCTTTTTATTCCTTGTCCCTTTGGAGTTTGGATTGTCCTCCCTTTAGGACATCTTAGCTCCTTTCAAGGGTCAGCTCAAGGACCACTTTGTCTATGAGACTTGTGCTTGATGATCCCTCCCCAGCCATAACTGCTTGCTTCCCTCCCCCAAATTACTTTGTATTTACTTTTCTGTTTACATGTTATATCCCCACCTTTTTTTAATTTTAGGCAATTGGGGCTAAGTAACTTGCCCAGGATCACAAAGCTAGTAAGTGTCAAGTGTTTGGTCTGAGGCAGGATTTGAACTCAGGTCCTCCTGACTTCAGGGCCGGTGCTCTGTCCACTTATCCCCACCTTTTTGTTGTTGTTGTTCAGTTGTTTTTAGCTGTATCTGACTCTTCATGACCCCATTTGGGGTTTTCTTGGCAGAGATAACCGGAGCAGTTTGCCATTTCTTTCTCTTGCTCATTTTACAGATGAAGAAACTGAGGCAAATAGGGTTAAGTGACTTGTCTAGGGTCATGCAGCTAGTAGGTGTCTGAGACCACATTTGAACTCGGGAAGATGAGTCTTCCTGACTCCAGGACCAGTTCACTATCCACAATGCCACCTAGTTGTCCCTATATCCCCTTAGTAGAATTGAAGTTCCATGTAAAGGTGAGGAGCCAATTTTATTCCTGTCTTTGCATTCCTAGTGCCCAGCACAATGTCTTGCACATTTTTAAGATTTTTTTTTTTGCACCAGATCTATGAGTCCATTGGTATATGGAACTTCCAGTGGAGAAACTCCTTCCACTAATGTAAAACTGCTTTCTATTCTGCAAATTATAATCTTAGAGAATGAAGAGGGAGGGTAGGGCTGAGAGTTTAAGTGACTTAGGTTCCTACAGTCAATACATGTCAGAGGTATGTCTTGAACCCAGGTTTTCCCTGTATGCACTAGACCACACTGCCTTTCATATAATAGGTGCCAACAGCTAACATTTATATAGCCTTTACTATGTGTCAAGCACACTGCTAAGAGCTTTAAAATTACTATCTTATTTGATCCTTGCAACAACTCTGAGAGGCAGGTGCTATTGTTATCATCCCCATTTTACAGGTAAGGAAACTAAGGCAAACAGAGCTTAAGTGACTTGCCCAGGCTCATACAGCTATTAAATATCTGCGGCTGGATTTGAACTCATGTGGAATTGATAAATGCTAGCTTAATTGAATTTGTAATTGTCATCTCCAGTGTGCCTAGACACATGCTTCTTGCCATGGCCCACCTTCGGGACCCCCCTTCCCCCCACAGTAGAACAGTATAAGTAATACTTAGACTCAAAAAATCCATTTTTATATCTGACTTTTTTTTCCATGTTGCCATTTCCTCTTCTGCCCTTTAGGGAGATGGAGAACAATCACTTATCATCCTCCCTCTTATAATCCTTCAGAGCTTTTTTTTTCCTTTCTCATAACCTTTTAATCTTTTTTTCCTCTCCTCTGAATTTTTCCTGAACATACAGTTTTCCCCCACCCCCTGCCCTGGGCAGACATACAAGTTAGCCACATCCTCTCAATCGTGGAGCCCACAAGTGGATATCCTAACTAGTAAGTCTCTGTCTGCCCTGTTCCAAGTATAGTGGGAGGAATTCACAGGCATTCCAGATAAGCATCAGAAAGGCTCCATCCATTCCCACTGTAGATAGTAAGAATTCTTAAAAGCTGAATTTGCTAAAGGCAATCTCGTCCCCCCAAATGCCTTTTAAGAGGTTGGATTTTTACCCCCCCCTCCAAATTACATGTTCTACTTTTCAGTGAATAGCAAAGGGTTGGAGAAAGACTGAAAAAAGAAACTCTCCAGTTCAAATTGATTCCATTTTAAATTTTCTGGTGCAATTAATCTAGGCTTAAATCTGAGTGATAAACTGAGAAAAAAGAAAGACAGAAATCAGACCTGAATGCAACCACTGTTCTTTAACCGACATAGGGTTTTGGTTCATGGCACCACTTTGGCTCAATCTAATTCTTTTGATTTGTGGATTTATAGATAATAAACCTCATGAACTATGTTTGCAAATTACTCAGATATTTGTTTGCCAGATTATGTCTGTTTATTTTCAAGTTATTTTAAGATCATCACAGAGTTTTTTACATTTTACAGAAATTTTAAATAAATATTTTATTTCCAGTTTTGTGGATGAGATTAAGTCAGAGTGCAGAATGACTTTTTAGAATGATCAATGAGAAGTGAACTCATTGTGTGGAAATTTATCTTTCTAAACTGGTTAATAGTAAGGGTCCATCATAAAGCAGTTTTGTGACTGGGAAAGGACCTATTGTCCAGTACCTCAGGCTCTCAATTACCTATTTCTTTAGGGGCAAAACTAGGTGATTGTGTCTTGAATTCATTTACTTCAGTCGACTTCCCAGGAACCTGTTCCATATGTGCATTTCTATTGGTATGAAATATCTGTTTCTGAGTTCTTTCTTCTTTAAACTTCAAACCATGTCTACTTCTAAATCTATCCTTGTTCAGATGGTTTTTTTCCTTCCACTTTCCATTTCATATAGTACCTTATTCCTTATCTCTACTCTCCATGATTTTTCAAACTTTGATTTCTGTAAGTCACCTTGAAAACTGCCTTACTCTTTAGGGAGGGGAAAAAAAACCAAACTGAGAAATATATGATGATATCTGTAATACATATGGTGCATTCGAAGAAGGAAAAAATTCAAATCCTGGAGATTGGATGTCTTTCATCCTCCCTCATGCCTAATTAGGGATAGGATCTGGACTTGTGATTTCATTGGTATAAATAAGGAAATTTTCTATTAATAAAAGGTAGCAATTTCATTGCAATTTATCATCTTAGAGAGTTAGTTTCAGTATTAAGAGATTAAGTAACTTGCCCAGGGTCTAACAGGTAGAATGTATAAGAGATTGATTTGAACTCAAGTCTTTCTGGCTTTAAGGCTGGCTCTCTATTCAGCATGGCATACTTCTTAATACCTTTTAGACGAAGCTGTTTATCTTCTTAGTATATTTAGAAAACCCTAATAGCTTTATGTTTAGAATTTGGCTACATGGTTTATATTGGTTTTCCAAGATATAATAGGAATGTTTTAGTATAGTTGGACTGAGTGAGAACAAAGACACTATGGATTTTTTTCTTTCTTTTTATGTTTATAATTTCAGTTCAGTTTAAAATCTGTTTATTGAATTATTTACAATTAAATTCATGACTATTCAAACTTTACTTCGGTGACTATAGCATGGAAGTCTGATTTCTTACAATGCCAGTGGAACACAGGTTCTTGTAAATTCTACCAAACTGGAAAGGCTTGAAGAACAAAATAAATGAAAAATTAACTCTCTACTGGCAAATGATGAATTTCCCCCCCCTCCAACAACCGCTAAATGTCTGTAAGGGTTGTGATTGATTTGCATCAATAGGAAGAGTAGCCACCCCTATGAAAATACAAATCATAAAAATACACCCAGCGTAATCAGGTAGCATTTATTAAGCGCTTGCTATGTGCCAACTACCATGCTATGCTCTGAGGCCACAAAGAAGAAGCAAGAACAGTTTCTGTCCCCAAGAAGCTTACATTCTAATGGGGCAGACATTAGGTACATAAATAGGTCAATGCAGGAAATAGCATAGATACAAAGTAACAGTTAACAGTTGGAGAGAATGGAAAGACCTCCAGAGAAAGGTGATTTCTTAGCTGAGTCTTAAAAGAAGTCAGTAATTCTAAGAGATGGCAGAGGGAGAGCATTCCAGGAATAGGAACTAGCCAGTGCAAAAACAGAAATAATCACTTCTGAAAGGTCTGTGGAAAAATTGATGTAATGATAGTTCTTGTACTCTGTGAGGCCAGCTATGTCACCCCACTCAGAGCTCTAGGGGTACCCTTGAGGAGTCTTGAGCCCCTATTTCACATTACCCCACCCTCTACTATTAACTGCTGGGGGTTAATACTGTGGTTACATCTAAACAATTAAAATCAGTGATGTTTTATGAAAAGATAGTTACTTCTAAAATATAGTGAGAACAGGCTCCCCCATACCACCTTGGTGAGAATGGACTCAGACTTACTGCAGTTTCTGAATAGCATTTACACTCTTCAAAGTTCATCTCCAAATGCAGCAGAACTGTTGGGTGAATGAATTTGCATCTCTGCTACTACTGAACTGGGCCAGGTGTTCACTTGGTACTTCCTTTTCACTGTCTGGCTTCTGACAAATCTGGCACGCACTCTGCTTCCAGACATCTTGGGGCTCATCCTCCTAACTTTTCAGAGCAACTAAAGTCAGAGTCATCTCCAGTATCCTTCACCTAAAAGCAGGAAATAATAAACACAAAGGCACAAGACATTCACAGGTCACATGTTGACCTTGAATCGGAAGGGCCCAAGGCTTCTTTCCTTACAGCTTTGTCTCTTCATTAAAATGCTGTTAGGCAGGAAAAAATCCAGAGCCAAGAGAGCATCCCTGGCTGACCTAGTGCCTTTTTAACGAACGCTATGCCGGGCTATGTGGTCAATCAATAATTTGTCTTCATCTCATGGTTAGCAGACCAGAACCAGCTGCAGAATATCTGTGATTGCTCCAAATTAGGAAGCAGGGCACTTCCATTGTACATCATCATGCCTTTCTCGAAATCATCTCCCAATACTTTTCTGTAGGGGGGATTGCATCACTTTCCCCCAACCTTCATCATGTTAACATAATATTGAGGCTATGAATTAGTACTATTGTTACAGAAAGCAGTTTGAAATTATGGTAGCATTTGACTTAGTTGTTCATACCTTTTAACCCATTTAATCCTCCACCAAGGAAGTCCTAGAGACAGGCTTAAAAATTAGAATTTAAAGGGCAGCTAGGTGGTGCAGTGGATAGAACACTGGCCCTGGAGTAGTAGGGCCTGAGTCCAAATTCGGCCTCAGACACATAACACTTACTAGCTGTGTGACCCTGGGCAAATCACTTAACCCCATTGCCTAGCCAAAAAAAATTAGAATTTAAAACTGCATTAAAGCTTTTAGAATGCCTTGTACACCTAAATTTTTTCAGCAGCACAGTTTGTGGTAGCAAAAATCTGGAAACAAAGGGGATATCTATTAATTGGGGAATGGTCAATTGGTGTCCTTCTTTCTTGAAGAGAGGACCAAAGTGACATCACTATGCTAGAGTCAATTTTCAGTGTGTCTGGCTGTGGCTGATCAGACCAATAAGAGCTTGGAATGCTCTACCACAGGTCAGGCACAAATAGTCTGTGTGAACATTTGGGGTGGTTTCTCTAAAAGTTCGCACCCTGCTTTTCTTTTGAGCTGTTTCAATTCTGCTTTGTTCATAGAGCGCAGCACCTTCTCTGATGTGGGCATGCTGTGCTGATGGTCCTGTGCCAGTCTCTCCCATGTCACACAATCAATTCCAAAGTTCTTAATAAAAACCTTGAGAGTGTCCTTGTATGGCTTCTTCTAACCACCATATGAATGCTTGCCCTGTGTGAGTTCTCCGTAAAATATTCTTTTTGGCAAGCGTACATTTTGCATTCGAACAATGTGGCCAGCCCATCGGAGTTGCGCTCTCTGAAGCAGAGTTTGAATGCTTGGTAGTTTAGTTTGAGAAAGGACCTCAGTGTCTGCTATCTTATCCTGCCAACTGATCTTCAGAATCTTCCTAAGACAATTCAAATGGAAGCGATTTAGTTTCCTGGTGTGGCGCTGGTATACTGTCCAGGTTTCACAGGCATACAACCGTGAGGTCAGCACAATGGCTCTGTAGACCTTCAGTCTGGTAGTCAGTCTAATACCTCTTCTCTCCCATACTTTTTTTTGGAACCTCCCAAACACTGAGCTAGCTCTGGCAATATGTGCATCAACCTCATTATCAATGTGTACTTCCCTGGAAAGTGAACTTATCCACAGCATGCAAAACTTCTCCATTTGCTGTAACCAATAGTTCCATGTATGGAAGGACAATGATCATACTAGGGAAAATAACATTAACAGGCTCCATAGTTCAGATCAATTGCACGACTTGTCTTTACTCCAGAAAACTGGGTATGAGACATACACGGGAAAGATGGTAGACTATAAATGAAAAATGGAGTGTCCATTATCAGAAATGGTTAATAGGTTAGTCTATATTTGACTAACTGTATTTTTTTGATAACAAAGAAAAATTCTGTTGGACTAGGGAAGTATGAGGAAGTCACAACAATGTTAAAAAATAGGAAGCTATAAAACATCAATAAGGAGTGTGCTAAGAACACATGGAAAACAATTTCCTGAAATTAAGTTACTCATATCTTCTTTACCATATAATTATTGTATACCATTTTTGAAGAAGTGAGGAACAGAAAGAAATGGTAAAAATCGATTTTAAAATATACTAACTTCTTTGTCCTTACAGCTAGCCAGATGAGGATTTTAATGATGAATTCAAACAGGCAAAATGAAGGACATCTCACCATGGATTTTTTTTCCTATGCAGTTCATATTATTTTTAGAGAAATAATTCCAAATAGTATAGATGCTGTGTTTAAGACATGACTAATGATTATTTTGGAAACTAAACTCACATTGCATTTGTTATCCCAGAAGGCATTATAATTTCTTTACATGTTTTTCAATATAAATGACAGCTATTTCACCAACAGTACCCTACAACTCTCTGAATTAGGAAGAACTTAGGACAAGGAGTAAAGACTGCTCAATTCATTGGATCCAGAATTGCACCCTCCTTAAGTACAGTTTCACTCCAGATTCCATGGTTGAAATTTCTCCTTAAGAATGAAGGAGGTAGCATGGTTTTAGTTTTCATTGAAATTCAGTGTTTAATGACAAGCTTCTGGCCTCAGGAAGACTGGTACACCTTTCCTAGACTCAGGGGCAAAATCACTGGAGACTTCCTGTGTGGATGTACAATACAATAATTAGCCTTAAGAGTTTTTCTCCAAAGGGAATTGATATTGTGAACATCCACTTTTATTTCAGCCATTTCTTGGTAATGAGTTCTGGTTTGGTATCCACAGCTATTGACACTATTTTTGGGTTTCTTCTCAATAGCAAATAAAAGCTGCTGTTAAATATTATCGAACATTTCAGATCATTGATCCAGAGGTGGCAGAGACCTTAGATGCTGTCTATTCCAACTCCTTCATTTTATAAATGAGGATGCTGAGGTCCAGGGTGGTTAATACATAAAAGTCAAGAGATGAGGCTTGAACCCAGCTACTCTAACTGCAAAACCAGTATTCCTTTTAGTGAAGAGAGTCCATGTGATATAATGGCTTGGAGTCAGGAAGTCCTGGGATCAAATCCTGCTTCTGACATTTATTAATTATGTGACCCGGGATAATTCACTTAACTTTTAGGTAATCTACTTAACCTATGACTTACGTACTCAAACGCAAGTTGGTATCCACACTGATGAAATCACATATGTGTTTTTCTTTTTTTTTTTACTTATTTCATGTGCTTTGGGTTAAAGCTCATAGAAATTATAGAATCAAAGAGAGAAGAATAAAAAGCTCTCACTTGCAGTTAAAAGTTCTGAGCTCATATATTGGCTCTGCCTCTTATCACTTGTGGGAAAGTCTCTTGATCTGTATAAGTTAGGTGGACTAGATAATTTTCAAGTTTTCTTAACAATTCTAAAATCCTATGATTACTTTGAACAAGAATGTTAGATATGGACAAGACTTCTGAGATAATCTGGTCAACTATTCAATCAATCAATTAAGCAGCATTTATTAAATGCCTACTATGTGCGGGCATTGGGGCTATAACATAAATAAAACTATGTGCCCTCAAGGAGCATTTGATCAGGGAAGGCAACATATATATAAATATATAAAATAAATAAGATAAAAATGAAGCCTATCTTTCATTGGTATTTCCTCTACCAATGCAAATCAGTACCTTCTCTGAGACTGTCAGTTACAGTGAAACATTAAGTGACTTGCCCAGGGTCACACAGTCATTATGTGTCAGAAGCAGATCTTCCTGGCTTTGAGTCAAGTTCTTTATCCACTATGCTGTACTCCCTCTCATACAAAATAAATACAAGGTAAATTTTTTTGTAGGGAAAGGGACTAGCACCTGGGGAAAATCAGGACTTTGTGCCAAAGATGTCACTTTAGCCAAGTTTTAAAGGAAACAAGGGCTTCTTAGAGAAAGAGGTGAAGTGAGGGTGCATTCTGGCCATGGGGAATAGCCATTGCAAAACACAGGGAGAGATGGAGTGTCATGCATGAGAAATGGCAAGAATGGTTTTGTTGGACTTCAGAGTGTCAGAAGGGGCATATTGTATTCATAAGATTAGAAAGGTAGATTGGGGCCTGATTGTAAAGGGTTTTAGAGCTAAACAGGACCTTATATTTAATCCTAAAGGAAATAGGGAGTCATTGGAGTTTATTGAGTAGGGGAATGTCACATTTAGATTCAAATGACGAATCCCATCTACAGTTTCTTCCCAACAAGTCAATATCTAGTTCTATTTGAGGAACTCCAGCGGGCAGTTTGCTATTCCCTGAGGCATTCCATTTCATTTGCATTTTTCCATATGTTGAACTAAAATCCACCTCCTTGCAATTTTTGAATTGGCTGGATAAAACTATGAAGGAAGTTTAATAACATTATGCACCCACACACATACAAACACACACACACACACACACACACACACACATATAATTCTTGCAATAAAAAGTCAACTACCTAAGTTAAAGATGAAAAAGACATCACTAGACAACAGTTTGAGTGTAAAATGATCTGAAAAATTTTACTGGACTAAAAGCTCAATGTGGCAGCCAAACAAACTAATGCAAGTATAGGCTAGTGAAGAGAGACATAGTAGCCATAGGACAGTTGGTGGCACAGTGGATAGAGTGCCAGGCTTAGAATCAGGAAGACTCATCTTCCTGAGTTCAAATCTGGCCTTAGACATTTCCCTACTTGGTGACTCTGGGCAAGTCACTTAATCCTTTTTGCCTCAGTTTTCTCAAATGCAAAATGAGCTGGAGAAGGAAACGGCAAACCCCTCCAGTATCTTTGCCAAGAAAATCACAAATGGGGTCATGAAGAGTTGGACATGACTGAAAAACTACTGAAAAATAACAACAAACAACAACAACGACAAAGACAGTGACCATAACAGGGAAGGTGATAGCCTACTGTGTTTTGTCTTGATAAAACCATGTCTGGAGTACTTTAATCCTGAGAATGGTCTTTTAAGAAGGACATTGATGAACTCCAGTGTACCCAGAGGTGGGTTTCTGGAGTCAAAAAGGAACTAGAGATCATGTCATCTGAGAATTAGTTGAAGGAAGTGGACATGTTTACCCTGGAAAAGATGAGAAGAAAGATTAGATAACTATAATAAAATTTACATGAGCATAAATCACTTGTATGTACCTTCCCATTATCCCAATCCTCACTGAGCCTATAGCTTAGTAAGGTAATAAGAAACAAATTTATAAACTAAAATACAAAGTAATACTTATTAAGTACATTACAAAAGTACAGAATATAGTTCAATATGAGATCTGAGGGGATCTCAAATATTAAAAAAAAATTGTTGATATCTTTAGCTTCTATTTCATTGATTTCCTAATATGTCCTTTTCTCTGTCCTATCCAGAGAGCTATCTCCTATAACAAAGAATAAAAAACATGGAAAAAATGAATAGTTCAAGAAAACTAATCAACACAGCTATTGAGTCTGACAGAATACACACTAATCCACATATCTCTTCCCACTTATTCAAAGAAGGGAGGGAGGTAAATTCTCATACTTTTTCTTCAGGGCCAAGCTCAGTTATTATAATTTTATGGTGTTCAGTTTAATGGGGGGGGGGGAGTTAAAGTGCTTCTTTTCATTTGCATTTTTTAATCATTATGTTTATTGTTTTTCTAGTTCTGTTTATTTTACTTTGCCTCAATTCGTATAAATGTTCCCATATTTCTGTTTTCTTCTTATTTATCATTTCTTATGGCACAGTAATATCTTATTATGTTCATGTACTACACAATTTATTTAGTCATTCCCCAACTAATGGGCATCAACTTGGTTTCCAGTTCTTTGTTACTATAAAAAATAGTGGCTACAAGAAACAATTTGGTGTGGATGGAACCTTTTTTGTCAATATTTTACTTCATTGGGGTATATGCCTAGCAGTGATATCTCTGGGTCAAATAGTGGGAGAAGATCTTATACTTGGGGCATGGCAGTATGCTTAATTAATATCACTGAAGGGATATTGAGGGGTAGAAATGGAGGCAGGCAGTAGCTTGCCAGGTAGTAGACCACCAGCTTGATATCTACAAGGTGCTTGTCTTCAGTGGGTAAGCACAAAATCTAGTGGTAATCTGAAAAATACCTTTACCCTCCAACAGTAAAATGTGTGTAGGTTATTCTAATTAAAATTGAGGTGGCTTTAATCTAACATCCTGTGGCAGTCAAGGGAAAAAATGGAGAGTTAATCCTTACTAAGTATTTCCTCCAGTTGAAAGCTATACCATATAAGCACAGCATTCAAAAACCATTGAGTTCAAGCACTAAATAGCCCATCAGGAAAAGAGGCCAGAGCTATGCACAGGGAAAGACTCTGAAAATAGCAAATGATACCACAAATGATGTGCATAACATTTAGAAGGATTTGCAGATCATTTGCTGCAGACCAAATGTTCTAGTTTCTCCCAGTCATCTGGAAGGAAATTAGTGAATTCTTGAAACTATATTAGCTTTTCCAGGATTCCAGGAGAACTGAGAATTGAACGAAATAGTAATTAAAAAAAAAACAACAACAACTATTGGATCATATTTGAATTGAAAATATGCCTAGCTCTGTTATTTGGTATCTTACCAACTAGAATCCTGAGAAAAGGGTATTTTGATATAATAAATAATACAACATATAATATGTTTATATAATATAATGATATGATATAATAAATGATACAATAAAATATATATGATTATGTGATATAATAAATGATACAGTAGAATATATAATATAATGATATGCTATATGATGTGTGATATAATACATAAAAATATATTTATAATTAACATAACATCTGCAAAGTTTAATCATTAGGATTAGGAAAGAGTTAGAGTGGTATAGTGACCACAGAGTCAAGAAAACCTGGGTTTGAGTCCTGACTCTGATATTTATTAAACTTTGTTACCCTAGACCCTTTGTTACCAAGGTTAATCTGTGACACTTATTTTCCTCATCTGTAAAATGGGGATGACAAAATATGGACCACCTGCCTTTCAGGAAATTGTTATAAAAATTTTTATCATCCTTAAAGTGTCATAAAAGCATACTTCTTTCTTTTTTTTTTCACTTGTCCTTGGTGTTGAAAGTTGACTGTGACTAATGGATTTTTTTTCATTTTTGGACAAAGAATGCTAATTTAAGTAAATCATTGACTGATCATTGGCAAATAGGTCTGAGGGGAGAAGATGGAGAGCACATGGAGTAATATTACTGATGTTTTGTCACATGTTGCTAGCAAAGCTATGTCTAGTTGTAATTACTGAAAAATTGGAAGCTGAGCAAAAAGTCTTCTCTTGGGCTTGTAGTTGACTAAAGAAGTTGAATAAGATGTCAGAACCAGAACAAGAGAGACACCTGCTGAAGAAACAAGAGTTGGGGATGGGGGTATGCAACCAGGGCATCTTTTCTACCATTTTGTTTCATAGGTTGCACATGGCCAAATAATTCATCATACTGTGTCCAATTTACTGCCAGTGAGACTCTCTGTCTTAAGCTGATTGGTAGTTCTCAGAAACAACAGTCTAACTGAGACTTTACTTAAAACCTTCCCAGCTTGGTAGGACTTAGGATGGGCTGTTTCTCTACTGACATAGCCTTAAAGAATCCATTTTTGTCTCTATTCTACAATGAGTCATCAGGGTTTGGTTGTGTAACACCAGAAATTTCTGCTGTGCCTGGTTTGTGGATATTTTGTGAGATAAAGTTTCATGTGTTAGTGTGAAAGCTCAGAGACAGCAACAATGATGAGGAACAAATTCCAGTCTTATGAAGGATGTACAGATGCTAGGTATCAGAGCTACAAGGGATGTGATGGGGTTAGGGACAATGGAAAGAAACTAAAGAGTGTAGAGATAATGCCCAGTGATGTCAGATGAATGGAAGTCCGAAGTGGAGAACACTCAGGTTTTCTTTCTCAGGGTACTTAAAGTAAAAGTCAAGTATAATATTTAGGAAAAGTTCATTTAAGCAGGACATAGCTTCCATTTGGGAAATGGTGTACTTGGTGGTTTTTTGTTTGTTTATTTTTTAGGATATAGAAATGTTTATTTTCATTGCCAAGTATTTTAACTGGTGGAATGTGCTTGGCATGCTCTACCCCTTCCTTTAAAACATTGAGTATGGATCCAGAGTTTGTCCATGGTGTGTCCATGTGCTTTCTAAAGTGCTAAGACTGGGAACCCACCAGAAGTAAAAATTAAGTCACTTAGTATCCCTACATGTGCTCTCTGGCTTTAGAACAGTCTTTTTATAGCTCTGATTGAAACAACCAGCTGTGAGAGTCCAAAGCAGTAGCCCAGGGTGGATTTCTGGAGGCCGTGAGATGCACATGTCCTTTGTTGGCAGAAGAGAGTTCAAAGCATGAATGTGGCTGATAGAGCAAGTTGTACATAATAGATTTGCAGTTTCATGTGCGATTGATCATCTTTTTAAAAAATCAAACTATGTTACAGAAATGCTTGTTTTATTCTATAAATTAAAAATAAATAAAAAAACTAGTCAAGTTCATTTCACAAGAAGCTGCCAAACGTAACCTCACCAAAAACTCAGGGTTTCCTGAAGGCTCTCTTGTATCTGAAGGAAACTAGGAGTTTTCATTCTACCTTAGACTTTGTGGATGCTATAAAGGGAAAGGTGAGGAGAAGACATTTCCATACTTAAAAAGAACAGGCAACTTGGTGACTCCTTGCTTACAGTTTTGAGATTCCTAAAACCACATCAGGATTATTTAAAACACTGAAAGACCAGGCCTGCTAAGCTCTTTATAGAAAAATATTATAGATATCTGTTGAATGAATAACATCATGGCTCTGTATACACAGTGCCAAACCAGACAATAAATTTGATGGCTGAGGAAGGAGAAGAGTCAAACCAGTTAGCTTTGGTATATGATAGGCAAAAACCAAACTGGTTTTTCTTTTTTCACTTTTTTTTTTTTGCCTCCACCAAATTGACTGGTTGATTTGGCAGAGATACCTTTTGAAAAGAGAGGACTAGACTTTTTTAAGCTTTTTGAGTAGTCAGTCTCCAGAAAACTGATATTCTCTTCCAGTGGAACTATGGACAAGTCAACTCGAACAATTTTTTTAGATATAAAATAGGCACATTAATAATTGTACTACCTATCTCATAATACTTTTTTAAATTTATTTTTTTTACCAGAACTGTGGTTTTATTAGTGTGGGAAACTCCCTGAATAGATATTCTTTTGTCAATGCTTGTTGGCACCTGTAATTTAAAGTCTTAGACAATCACAATACTGAAGAGCTAGGTAACATGCCGCAGAGAGGTCACATATTCGGTGTGCATCAGAGACAGAACTTCAAGCCAGTTCTTCCTTGATTCCTAGGGTGACCTCTATCCACCATGCTATGAGACTCTTTACTTTATAGGCTTGTTGTATGAAAAGTAATTTGTATATCTCAAACTGCTATATAAATGTGAATTATCCTGCAGGCTTGGTCCTAGAGAAATTTCAAAGCAAAAAGTTACTTATGTGAATGGTAGGTATCATAAAGATGCAGTTAAAGAGTCCCTCCTCTCCAAAAACTTACAATGTAAATATAAAGGAAACATAGGATTTCCTTCCTACCATTTGAAGTATTCTTCACCAAATAGGTCTCCTTTTCCTTGCACTGTGCAGTACTCTAGCGTCTATATGTTTCAGAGAAGCCAAGAGTATAGAAATAATACATAGAACCAGGCAAAAAGTGGTATATCAAAAATAGATGTCTTCAGTTTACTCTTCCTTCTTGACTTCCCATCCTTCTACATTGAGTGACTCTCCTACCCCATAAATTTCCAAGAATCCTGACAGTGCCCCTAGTAGTCGGCCTACCACCCTCCCTATGGAGTGCCCAAAGTTCTATTTTATTTTATTTTTGCTTTTCCCCTTTTCCTTCCTCTACACGATTCTTGACTTGGGGTGGTTCTTTAGGTGATATTATCTGCATCACTTTTTAATTGCTGTAGACACCGTAGGAAAGCTTAGGTGGGAAAGGGTCAGATGATAGCAGGTGTGGGGCAGCTTCTTGTTGAGAACTTGAGAGAAGCCAGACAAGCAAGCCTCAGTCAACTGAGGTAGAAGAGTAAACATGCCAACAAGATGGACAACACCCATCTCCAAGGCCTAGATGGATAAGATAAATTAGAAAGTTATGATGTGATATATGTGGTAAAGGCAGAGTCCAAAGACCAATAGATCAGAGATCCAGAAAACAAGAGTAGCACTGAGCCAGGATTAGCAACATTAGCACAGCTCTTTGAGGTTAGTAAGTTTTTATGGTTACTTCCCTAATTAATAAGGTGGTTACTTACTGAAATATTTGGGTATGAGGCCAGTTGGGTGTAGTCATCAGACCAACAGAGATGTTTTAGCCTGGTTTTAAGAGACCTTTCCTGACCCTCTTGATCTGACTCAGACACTATCTATGTGACCTTGAGTAAATCATACAACCTTTCTGGGCCTCAGTTTCTTCATCTGTAAAATGAAAGTTTTAGACTGCTGTAAATCTACTACCCTATGGTACTCTGGAGCTTCAGAGGTCAGTGCTTGCTCTTAAGTATCCTCTGGGTTGGACATTTTCTGGTCAGCATGTGGCATGTGAAGCGTTGCACTCTCTGCATCTTTACAGTCATTATCATCCAATGTTTCTCCCACCATGTCCTTTGGGCATTAAGAGTGTAGTAGAAAGCTTAGGCCTGCCACTGCCCTTTCTAAAGTAATATATTTGCATTCCAACAGGGTCTATCTAGACATCCACAACAATGACTCTAATACTGGTATTTTAGGTAACATGTCAAGTTAGCATGGGCAACATTTTTTGTAAAGCTGTAGCTATTGGTCCTTCTCAAATAATACTGTACAGGCTGTTCCCTACTCTGTCTGTATACAGGACCAGGTTTTGCTTGAATTAATGAAGGCAATTACAATTTCTCTAGTATCCTTCTTTCCTGAAACTGTCATATCCTCTCTCTCACTGGTATGGTCTTAAGAAAGATGCTGAATAAGTATTCTGTGCTTTCTTTCATAGCCTCGCTTAACACTTTATGATAAATAGGCTATTTGTGCTAAAGGGCCCTCATCTCTGGAGTGGTCTGGTCTTCTCATTTGTGTAGTCAGGCTTAAGATACTGCACCAGACCTGTCCTTTTAAACTAGCCTGACCTACCTAAGGAGGTGGCCAAATGGTGTCTGCTGCCTTCAGTTCTTTTCACTCTTCAGCCTGGACTTTTATTCCTATGATTTCATGATCTCTGCTGAAGGCTTTTTAAACATATCTCAGTGTTTTGGGTTTTTTTTTTTCTCTCTTAAATTTATACCCTAAGGCTGTTACATAAAAAGGACACAATTTGAGGAAACTGGAATGTAAATATAAATAAGCATTTCTGACTAAAGTAGAAATAAGAACCTGTCTCCCTCCTGCCTCAGGCATCTAAATTATAGCTGCTATGCCACCTTGAACTTTTGTTCCACCCATGACTTCTCCACTGAAACAAGGCTACTGATTTCGAGGGTGACTCCTATCCCTAGTTGCTAAGAAGGCACTGCTGATTAAGCATCAGATCTTATCATCTCTGTTCCTTCTCTCAGTTATATTATGTGAGATTGGGAAGCTTGATGCTAAATGGCCTCTCTCCTCTATCAGATTTTCTGAATCTACCTGCCCCATTCACTTAAAGGTCAGGATTTTAGTGGAAGACCAGATGGTATCTGTACAGCTATGTCACTTTTCCTAAGTAAGCACATTGCTGACCTTTTGGCCTGCCAAACTGCCCAAAGAGACAAGTTATGAAATTCCTAGTGGAAAGGTGAAATCAGTTTACTTTTCAAATAACTGCTGTATATTCTTGGTCAAGTAGAACATTGGATACCTGGAAAATAAAATGTATTGAAATATGCAGAATTATGAAGCATCTTCCTTCTCTTCTTCTTCCCTTTCATTTTCCACCATCCTTCATTCTGTCCCTTCGCCCATCATTACCCTCACCTTTGAAAAGATTCCTTCAATAGAAAGATGGAGGATGGCCTATAGTGTTGCACATAAACAATGATCTCTTAGGAGGTTTTCCTCTTCTGATCCTTGGCCCCGTGAAAGTGAGATAAGCCATTGTTTCAAAGGCATGATGTTCAGCTCAGCTCCATGGGATGAGATCAAGGCAAGGCCTCACCTTCTACCAGCCTACCTGCTGAGTCTTGCTGAATGTGAATCACAGAGAATGCCAGCTGAGAAGGTGGGTAGATCCCAGTGGCTCAGGTTTTAAGGTACTTATTGTTTTGTTTTGTTTTAATTATTGAGTTCCAAATTCCCTCCCTCCCTTCAATCCCTCCCCCACCCATTGGTAAGGCAAGCAATATGATACCTATTGTACATGTGAAGTCATGCAAAACATATTTCCATATTAGCCATGTTGTTAAAAAGGCAAGAAAAATAAAGAAAGTGAAAAAAATGTGCTTCAATGGCACTTGTTTTTAACCTCATCATCACTCTCTTCTGACTGGCCTCTTTCCCGAGAACCAAGGTTGAGACATGTCAAGATTAATCAGTGGTAATGGGAAGAACAGAGAAAGTCACAGTGGAGCCCTGCATAAAGGGACATTCATCGACGAAGTTAACTGTTCTCATTTTAGTACATTATTCATAGAAATAGGCAGTGACATGATAGACAAAGATATGGCCTTAAAAGTGGGAAGATCTGGTTTGGAGTTTTCCCTCTGACACGTATTGGTTATATGACTCTGGGTGGGCAAGTCATTGAGCATTTCAGTTCTCTGGGAAGCTCTCTAAGGTCAGAGAGGGTGCATAGCTGTATGAGTCGAAGAAGTTTCCTCGTCTGAGCTTTCCTTATACCGATTAAATTACAGACCCCATACCTATCCCTGTATGTCACAGAGAAGATGCTGACCTGCTTTGGTGGAAGGAGCTTCCTCACCCAAGGTTTCCTTGTAGCAGTGAAATTACAGGCCCATTCCCTAGCCCTGTTCATAGTAATACTAATCATTAGCATTTATTATGAACTTTGACATTCTGCTTCACTCTGGATCTACAAGCAAAGTCTGCCCTGGCTCTGAACAGGACCCTAAAACAATACCTCTGCCAAGTATCCAAATTAAGGTTCAGACAGCCTTGAAAAAACCTAATCACCTGCTTTTGAGGGGCTACTTCTTGAAAGAATCAGGTGCTTCCTCACCCTCTACTTACATACCATTCTTTATCACTATTTGCCCCTAATATATATTTGAGGACCTCCACACTCACACATGTGGCCTCTCACACTTCTCCTTCCCCCACCCTCCCCATCTCTCTCCTTGTATTCCTCTTCTCTTTCCCCTTCTCTTCCCTCTCCTCCTCCCCCCCTCCGTCCCTCTGCCCATCTCTCTCTTTCTTATCCTCCCTGCTCTTTCTCTTCCCTGTTTTCCCCACCTCCCTTTCTCTCCCTTTCCTGTTTACCCTTCCAGTTGGGAAAGCTGAGATGACCAACTTCAGAGGAAAGTAGGCTGTATCCCCTATGGGCTTAGCACAGTGTCCTGAACATAATGCAGTTTTTTTCCATTCTCCATTCTCCATTCTCAGAAAACTTCATCCTGGTTAGTGATTTTTTTTTCTTTATTTCTTTCTGAGGGAGACAGGTAGAAACTCTGGTAGCTCTAGAACAGAGTGCTGACTTTTGCCTATTCTCATGTTACCTCCCATTCCTTCAGGTCCAGATGATAATGCTTTCTTGTCGCAATGCAGTTTAGCTTGGAAATCCTCTGAAATAATCAGAGGTGGTGGGTATCTGTATAACTTCTTAGTTCATCTGGAAAAGGCTGCTTGCTTTATTTTCTGCAGTGTGGCAGACTGAATAAAGCAAAGTTTGGGGCCAAAGCATTAGTTGTGAGAGGGAAAAGCAAGCCAATCCATTGGCAGACAATAATTCTGGTGCAGGGTGGGGCGGGGGGGGGGGGGGGGGGGAAGCAGGTGGTTTAGGTCAGTAGTCTAATGATAGGTAGCCAACCAGTTCAAACTGTCAATTGAGGAGATGTAGAAACTACTCCATCTGATGGTCAGACACCATTTGGACTGGTATGTCCTATCTGACCCATCTAAACCTTCCCTGTCCCTCTGGTGACCTTGAGGGTCTCATGCTAGATGCTTTTCAGGTTATCTTGGTTACCCATGTCCACCTTGTTTGAGGTCCACATTCATGTCTTTAGTTCAGAAAATCTCTCACCTAATTTTTTCATGAAGTCAGTGAAATAGGAGGAGGGCTAAAGAAAGAATCTGAAATTATAATTCTAAATCTGTTTAGGTTATCATTGAGTCTCTTCAGAGATCAAATGCTGGAGAAAAACTGCAAAAACAACAACAAACCCTTAGTTGACCAGAACTTAACTAACTGGAATTCTCAATTAACCACCCTCATATTTTGCATTCCACTATTAGAATGAAGACTAATCACACAAAAATAAGTGTGTTTAAAGGATCTAGTGAAAAAAAAACAACACAGCAGTTTCTGGGAGTGTATCAGTGTTGCAATTAATATATTTAATCCCTCCCTCCACAACTACAGCTAGAATACCATAGCATGAGAATTGTCATAGTCACGGTACTGTTCCTGAAGCAGAGGAGGAGTCTATGATGTTGTCTGTACTTTCCTTACTAGGACATGAAAGTACACTCATACAAATATATGCACATACACATATACATAGAGCTGTATACAAATGTGTGGCACGGTGGAAAGTGTGTTAAATTTTGAGAGAGTGTATCAGGGTTCAAATCCTGTCTCTACTATCTAGTATCTATGTAAGCTTGGGTGAGTCCTTTTATTTCTCTAAACCTTTGTTGTCTCATTTGTAAAATGGGGGTGTTGATCTAGAAAGACTTAAGGTTAAGACCCACCAAAGGCAGCTGCTAAGAGAGCGATCTGGGCAAGTCACCTGCTCTCTCTCAGCCTCAGTTTCCTCATCTGCAAAATGGGAGTGATAATAGCACAATAATAAAGTTATTGTGAGGATCAAATGAGATAACATAGGTAGATCACTTTGCCAGCCTTAAAGGACCATATAAATGCTAGTTATTATTATTCACTTTAGATAGCTAGGTGGTGCACTGGATAGAATACCAGGCCTGGAATCAGGAAGATCTGAGTTCAAATCTGGCCTTAGACACTTACTAGCTGTGTGATTCTAGGCAAGTCACTTAGGCCCTATCTACCTCAGTTTCTCATCTGTAAAATGTGGACACACTGAAGAAGGAATGACAAACCACTCCATTATCTTTGCCAAGATGACCCCATGGACTTGTCATGAACAATTGGACATGACTGAATGACTGAATGACAAGTATTATTCACTTATATCCAGAGATTGTTATGAGAATAAAATGAGACAATATTTGTAAAAGACTTTGCAAATCTTAAAGTACTATATAAATGATAGCTAGTCATTCAAGATGACCTCTAAAGGTCCTTTCTAACTTTAAAACTATGATCTCATATTTTTCAACAATTTGTTGTTCAATTATTTTCAGTTATGTCTGATTCTTTGTGGCCCCATTTGGAGTTTTCTTGGCAGAGATACTGGAGTGGTTTGCCATTTCCTTCTCCAACTCATTTTATAGATGAGGAAACTCAGATAAATAGAGCTAAGTGACTTGCCCAGGTTCACTCAGCTTGTAAGTGTTTGAAGCTAGATTTGAATTCAGGAAGATGGGTCTTCTGACTCCAGGCCCAGTGCTCTATCTACTGTGCCACCTAGTTTTCTTCCTAACCTTGTTAACTAACTACCCCCCAAGTCTCCAATCATTGTACATAATTAGGATTTTAACAGATAGTAGTATATAAGTTTCACTCAATTTTTTATGTCTTTATCCCTACTGCTAGTCTTAGTAAGAGGTTAAAGTTGCTAGTTTTTAGGACTAGAAAAAGGAGGGCGCTCATTTCATCTCCGCTAAATGAGTCTCACACCATCACTAAATTAATATTTCTAAAACATGGCTGTCTTAATTTCATAGTCCTGCTTTTAAAAAAATCACCAGTGGCTCCCCAATGCCTAGAAAATAAAGTTTAAACTGTAGCTTGATACACAGAAACACTCACAATTTGGCCCCAATCTAACTTTCCAACTCTTCCTCCCTAATACTTTTCAACATAAATCCTCCATTTCAACCTGCTAGTGTGTTCTACCCACCCTGCACGCTCAAGAATGCCTTATGTATTCCATTTCTGTTTTTCATGCTTGGATTCATTCTCTTCCCCATCTATCTAAATCATACATATCCATTTGCTATTCTCTGAAGTCATACTGCTGCGCCCCATATCAGGACATTTGTATACCCTGATACTCCCCTATTTTCAATGTCTACATTAGACTTCCTCTTCATTTCTTCCTGTTGAATTATTTTCCCTTTAAGGCCCAGCTCCAGGGCTATCACTTTCCTAAGGCCTTTCCTAATTCCTCCACACTAGAAGTGATCATTCCTTATGGACACTTTATTCTTACTTGTATATAGTTATTTTATCCATATTCCTTCTAAGGCCATGTACTAGGCTATTTATTTTTTTTAGTTGTATCCTCAATACTTACCAAAGTGCTTTGTGCAGAGCAAACATGTAATACGTGCTTGTTGAATTATTTGATAAATTGAAATCCAATCTCACTGACTTATTCAGCTGACAATGATCTTTCCTTACTCTGAAATCTTATACCTGCTTTTGCTGCTTGGAAGACATTCCTCATTTACATACATTCTTGTGTTGCTAGTTCATTTTTCACATCTTATTTCATTTGTTGAGTGTATGAATCATTGAGGGCAGGAACTATATCTTACCCTTCTATGTCTCCCACAGCACCATATCAATAGAAGTATAATACAATTGGTATTTGTCAGTTGATTGTTGCTGACAAGTTATCATTGATAATATACTTCCATCTGCTTAGGCCCACCATAGCTCCCACCTTTTCCCTTTGCCACCTCTATAGTATGGAGTTTGCATCACCAGAAGAATATTCACATTTTTAACTGATTTTTTTTTTGTTTTAGGGAGATATTTGGTGGTGTTGAAAGCATTTCATCATTCTTGGTATTGGAATTCAGCATCATATAGGATTAAAATTGTGATGATATGATAAATAAAGATTTGTTCCCCAAGTCCCAGAATCCTGTAGCTGTGACATACTCTTGAAATTCATTATAGTTCGAGAGCAAGTGAAAGTGATATTTACTACACATGGAACCCATTTCCCCCAGTAGGTTGTACAGGCTGAAATTGCTATGAAAGATTACCTTTGCAAATAATTGTTCCATCACAATTAAAGGAAAAATAGAATGTTAGGGGTATTTCTCTGGTTTTTGAAGTTGAAATTCAACTTCCAAACCTGCCATTCCCTATGCCAGGAACGTCCTATTCCCCCTACACACTCATGTACCCATGGAAATCCTGCCTATCCTTCAAGGCCCAACTCAGATGCCCCCTGCTCTAAGGACACTTCTGCAATCTCCCCAGGGAGGATCTTTTCTCTCTTAGGCCTGGTGTCTCATTATGTTCTCATCTTATCATTTTGTCCTGTTGAGCCTTATTGTATTTTTACTGTAGATCTGCCTATGTCATAAGAACCCTGTTGGATTACAAGCTTTGTGAGAGTCCAAACTATATCTTAATTATATTTCTATTTTGTTCAGCACATAGCACAGTTCTTCATATGATATATGCGCTAAATAAATGGCTATTGAATAAATTAATGAGTGGCATACTAGAAAACAACTATAATGTCCTCCAAAATATTTTTTTGTTCTGCTCCCTGAAATTGAGGCTTGAGCCTTCTAAACAATAGACTTGATCCATCATGACATTTTTAAAATGCTATTTGAAGTTCTTGGGGATATTTTTCAATGTAAGCTCTCACTGTGTCTCCAACTTGGTATGAGATCAAACAAGAAAACAAAGGATTAGCTACAGTAACTAAATATTCTTCACAACAGATCTCCTTGATCCTAGTGCCTTACGTGACAAATATGGATACCTTAGTCTATGGAAATATACCAACTAGATAGCACATTGGGAGAAAGGATGTGAATTTCCATAAATTATACCCAGAGTCACTCATGGAAATTTTTCCAGTTGGGAGGGAAATTTCCCCCAATACCCAAAGAAATCTCAGAAAGGGTTCCCTTTACCTTTTATTCCCAGATAAATGGTTTTTTCAGGTTCTTTATTTCCATGCTGTCCAACAAATACTACTTCTACTTAACCTCTCTGTCTCTCAGTTTCCTCATGTGTCAAATACGGATAATAATATCACTTTCCTTTCAGGATTATTGTAAGGATAAAATGCGATAATATATGTAAAGCATTCTGCAAACATTTAATTGCTATATAAATGTGATTTTTATTGCTACTATTTCTACAACTACCAATATTCCTGCAAATACTACCAATAATTCTTTCACACTTCGATGGACTTATGACCGTATCAACATAGGTATTCCTTCTAGTGGTAGCAGTTATAACCCATTCACACCTCCTCATTTGTGCAGCTCTTATCAATGTCCACCCATAAACCTGAAGGCCTTCCTTTAGCTCTTGACATTGAGTGGATACCAGTAGAATATATCTAACTCTTATCTCCCACTTTTGATAAATAATTGGCCTACCTTCCTTCATAGGCATCTTTTGTTCAGACATATATTTCACACCACTTCTCTTTAGTAATTCTTGATTGTTAAAGAAAGCTCAGAATTTAAGAATACTTTGAAGGACTGAGCTGAATCATTTGTATAGGTATTGGTGTAGGTAGGATAATGTGCTTTATTTTTGTCATTCTTTGAAAAGTTTTTAGGATACAAAGGAATGTTACTAACAAAGATATAGAAAAAGTCATGAAGTATGACATAAAAATACCTAAGCTTTTTCAAGTTTCAAATTTCTGAAAAATAGTCAATTGTATTAATAATATTATTAATGCTTACTCACACACATTGTGTGCCTTTCCATTCCTCTTTGGATTACCTACAACTTCAGTTCTTCAGGAATTGTTGCAGTCTATCATTTGGCATACTAGAAGAAGGAAAAATCAATGGAATAAAGAACGTCTGTGTTCTCTGGGCTATGATATGCAGTTGTATGGAGAACCTCTAAAGGTTGTCTATCAGTATACATATCGTCTACAGACACTGAAGATGGACAATTAACTGAGCCCAGAATTAGATAGGAGGAGAGTAGATAACTGCTTTAATGAAACCATACATTGCTTTTAATGGCCTCAAGTTTCTCCTTGAAATATAAAAAAATTGTTAATATCAATAATAATAATAGCTAAATATCTATATCTTAAGATTTGTAAAACACTTTACATACATTATCACAAATATAAACACCAACCCTCAATGCTGTATTACTTTTTTGGACCCTATCTGTGCTTCTAGAGAGAGAAATAGAGCTTGAGAGAAGAAGAAAGGGCATGTCCCTCTTGATTTTATTCTAGCTTGGCCTCTATTTCCTTCCATACTTTCCTGTATGCTAGAACAACGTGAGTATAAAAGCATCCACAACATAACTAAGTAATGCTCAGTAAGTGCCTTGCCTTCTACATCTCAGAAGTTTTAGATGGAGTGAAGTTATCTAAAAGTGTGTTTTATGGATCTTCAGGGATCTGTGATAATTCTCTGCATAGCTTTTTTTTGAATTCACAAAAATTAATAGTACACAAAGGAATTGTGTTCATGATGAATCTTGATAGCAGCACTTCTTGTAGTAGCAAAGAACTGGAAACCAATGGATGACCATTGATTGGGAAGTGGCTAAATAAATTGTGGTACATGAATGGAATGCAGTTTTACTTTCTGTGAAGTAGGGATAGATATGAAGACTACAGAGAAGCACAGGAAGTCTTATGTGAACTGATACAAAATGAAATAAGCAGAACCAACAATTTGCCAAATTATTTTTAAAAATGTGAACAGAAAGAACAAAGAAAAATCAAAACCAAACATTAAGTAATTATCATAACAGCTTTGCTGTAAACCAAGAGATATGAGAACACAGCTCCCTTCCTTCTTTGTAGAAGTGAGTGATTGTGAGCATGGAAAACTGCATATAATATTGCAACTAGTTGATGTGTTGGGTAGTTTTGCTGAACTGCTTAAATTTTTTTAGATCATTATAAGGAATTTGGGGGGGGTGAGGGAGGGCAGAAAATACACTAAAAATGGGAAGTGATATAATGTGACTCCTGGAGCATCTTGATGCTCTGTTAGCCTTTGCATCCCCAGCTATTGATAGGGGCTATTTAGTGGAATAGAGCACTAGTTTTGGAATTAAGATAATTGGGTTTCAGTCTTGGCTTTGATGCTTGGTAGCTGTGTGAGTAGGTATTCTATAAATAACAGAGCACTGTATAAATGGGAGCTGCTGTTACCTGCTAAGGCCAGAGAAATATCTAAATCCAACTGTAGACCTGGGTGAGATTATCAGCACTGACGAGCTTCAGTGAGCAGTAGACAGGGTGCTTAAAGACTTTTGGGACACTCTGTATAATGGGGAACTATCCAGTGAAAAGTCTAGGGTACTGTCCAAGGCAAAAAAAAAATCCACTGGGGACACGGCAGAGAATTTAGTCAGTGGGGTACTAAAATGTTAAGAAGATTTGATATGAAGCTGAATCAGTGAACTACTGACTGACCTAGGGCTTCCTAGAGTCCAGCACTAGCACTAAAGCCTGGGAGGATTATGAGTATCCTAGGCATAAAAAAGGAGAGAATAATACTTATATTGCTTACCGGGACTATTTTTTCCAATTAATTTTTTTCTGTCAGCTAAAATCTGCCTTCTTTTAATCCCTATTACAAATATATATAGTCAAACAAAACAAATTTCTAGATTGATCTTGTCCAAAATAATATGTGTGTGTGTGTGTGTGTGTGTGTGTGTGTGTGTGTGTGTATGTTTGTTGTTCATCCTTCATTTTTGAAGAGGACCAGTGACATCATAGGTGATACCTTGACTTGTGCATGAATTGGATTTTAGTGAGGCAGAATTGTGCAAAATCATGATCCTCAGTCTGAGTCATCATTGCCCAATGACAGGACAAAAGTCAGGATGACTGGTGATGGCCTGGGATGCAGTAGATAACCTTGGCGTCTTCGATGCCTTACCAAGCGCTAAGTGATCCACAGTGCCTGCTTCAGCTGCCTTCATGGCCGTTGGAACAAATTGTTCTCATCCACCCATCCTGCTGGAGGAAGTCTTCATATGCTTGGAGTAGACATCCCCCTAACTCACCAATGAGTGTGAGGCCCATCAGTTACCCTCAACCTGGTTTAGCCCCTCTGCTGAGACAGTTTTACTGGGGTGTGGCTTCTGTACGTGATAGAACTTCTTGGAGTCACAGGTGAGAAGAGTCGGGTGACAGGTGGACACCAGATGTGGATGAGCAGCCCTGAAAAGGGCTTGGCAAGCCTTCACACCAGAGGTGCTAGTCCTCCTCGAGCACCCCATACACCCCATGTGTGTGTGTGTCTGGGTGTATACACACAGATACACACACAGACACACACACACACACACACACATATATATATACACATATACACATATACATATATCTACATAATCAATATATGTATTATGTATATGTATACATATATATTGATTATGTATATGTGCATATATACACATACATATATTAATTTTTAAGGATACGTCTATATATATATATATGCAGAGATATGCACACACACAGAATATGTTTCTGTGTATGTGAACTTTTCACCTCTCTGTCAGGAAGTCTGGAAGTGGGTAGCATATTTCATCATCAGTCCCTTTGAAATCCTGGTTGGTCATTAGTGTGATCACAGCTCCAAATTCTTTCATTTTATAAATTGTTCTCCTGGTTCTGTTCACATCACTCTGCCTCAGTTTATATAAAGCTTCCACTGGACTGTTTTTAAGGTAAATACTCTGCAACTAGAGAAGTTATAAGGTGATATAGTATAGTGCTGAACCTGGGAGTTAAGGGGACCAGGCCTCAAACAC
This sequence comes from Vombatus ursinus, assembly GCF_900497805.2. Taxonomy (NCBI): domain Eukaryota; kingdom Metazoa; phylum Chordata; class Mammalia; order Diprotodontia; family Vombatidae; genus Vombatus; species Vombatus ursinus. The sequence continues at coordinate 48,131,804 of NW_020948983.1, read as the reverse complement.
CCCACCTGACACTAGCTGTGTGCTCAACTGCTCTGCCTTGGTTTACTCATTTGTAAAATGGGCATGATAAGAGGGTTGTTATGAGGATCCTATATATATATATATATATATATATACACGTACATCTATCTATCTATTATACGAAATATACATATATGCTTTGCAAAGTTAAATCTCCAGCTACCACTTCCATCTCTTCTTTGCTAAGGGGGGGACTGTGAGTGTGGAACATTTTTTGTCACACAGTTGATGGATTGGCTGAACTGCCCCCCCCAACCTTTTTTATTCTTTGTTATAACAGATGGGTAGAGATATATTCAGAAATAAAGATGATATAGAAACACAAGCTATCAATAGTGTTGTTGTTGTTTTTTTTTTTGAGAAAATGTCAGCTATTGAAATACTCTTAGTAATAGCCAAAATCCAAGTAGGTTTGTTTTAGTCAGTAACCTAGATAGATAGAGCCCTCGCTCTGGAGTCAGGAAGATCTGAGTTCAGATTTGACCTCATATTTATAAATATATTAACATAAGCTACTGTTACCAGTGAAGGGTGAAATGTTTTTCTGGATTCAGGATGTCTATACAAGTTGGAGTGGTTCATGTAATATACATTTGGAAGGCTGAGTGATTAGTATTTAACAGGGAACTATCATGTGACGGGACAAGGGTACTAACTATGTGACCCAGGGCAAGTCAGTTAAGGTCTGTCTGTCTCAGTTTCTTCATCTATAAAATGGGGATAATAATATCCCCCATCTCTGAGGGTTGTAGTAAGGATAAAATAGCATATTTGTAAATCCCTTTGCAAATCTTAAGCCCTATGTAAACGCTAACTTTTCTTTATCCCAGGCATCTCTGCTAGTGTGTGTAGGTTTGTGTGTTTGAGAGGTATGGGGGAAGAAGTGAGAGAAAAGGCATTTGGTATATGGAGGCCTACTTAATTAAATAGGCCCAGCTGTCTGAGTTAGAGAACTGGGGGAGTGTGGAACAAGCCAGTCAGGTCTTTGCAGAAAGTTGTAGCTATCCTTTATATTTTGGGACCTCCACTGTCACAGTGAAATTATTCTAGCAGAGAACCTGTGGGTGTGGAACCGTATTTCACAGGAATGTGTCAAGCTTGAAGTTGCCTGGGAATCTGGCAAAGTTGTGAGGCTTTTCCAGTGTATGTGGGGGAAGGAGGAATGAGAGAGGAGAGATGGTGTTTTTTGTTTGTTTCTCTTAAAGCTGGGTGGGCAAAGAAGGGATAGGAGGTTCTGTTTATCCATAAAGTGGAGGAAAGAAATTGCAATGCTAAAAATGTTCTCCTCTCTTTGGAAAACACTTTTGCAGTAATATCCCTATATTTCCTGAAGCCCTGTAGAATCATTTTAATTGACTGGAAGATTAAGCATGGCTCAGAAAGGCTGTTGGTCAGCTTCAGTCTTTCCTGATTGCTTCTGTCAACAAGCTTGTTAGGGCTCCTTAATGGATGTTCCTACTGATTTAAATTGGGAAGAGTCGTAGAAAGTCTTCTTTCAAACAATAACACTTTTTTCTCCCTCCCCCACTCTCACTTTCCCAAGGATAATTTCAAAATTAAAATGATTGAGATCATGCTATCCAATTTCATTTCTAGTTCAAAGTTATATAAACTTCTCCCTTCCCTCCCCCTCACTCCCATGGAAATTGTCTATTTTCCTCTAGTTTCATGTCAAAGGCATCAAAGCTGAGGTGCTGAAATATATTTTGGTCAAATACTCTTTCACTCATCTTTTATCTCTTTAGCTACTGCTTTGTACACTGGACCAAGTGTCAGGAAGACCTTGGTTCAAATCTGACCCCAAACATTTACTAACATTTACTAACGTGATAACATGATCATGAGCAAGTCACTCCATCTCTGTCTGCCTCAGTTTCCCCATCTGTGAAGTGAGGATACTAGTAGCACCTACCTCTTAGGGTTGTTATGAGAATAAAATGAGATGATATTTGTAAAGTGCTTTCCAAACTTTAAAGCTCTTTAAAAATGCCAGGTATTCTTTCTAGACCTCCCCTCTTCAGGCCCCCAATCCCAATGTTCCTAACCTTTCCTCATTTTCAGCCAGTGACCTAATTCACTAAGAAGACAGTAGTTAAATGAGCATCTGTTGCTTTGTAGTGGTAAAAGAATTGTACTCTTAAGTCCCAGGACCTGGGTTCAACCAGCCTAGCTCTACCATTTACCGGCTTTGGGCCAATCACTTCCCATTTGTGCCTTGGTTTCTTTATCTATAAAATTAGGCTAATACCTGCCCTGCCTACTTCATGGGGTTATTATGGTGATAAACTTTTATAACTTTTAAAATGCACTTTATTAAGCCATAAAGCACTATAAAAATGTCAGCTGCTGCCATTATTTATTTACCCCACTCCACCCTTATTTCTATAGCTCGAGAGACAGATGTTTCCTCACCTCCCTTCCAATACTCAGGCAAAAGGTTCCTCTTTCTTTTCTAACTATAAAGCTAATCTGTTCACCTGTGACTTTGACCTCAATCCATCCATACTTTCAAAGCATTGTTCAATAGAAATAGAGGTGGATCTGGAGACAGAGAGCCTGAGTTCAGATTCTGCCCTTGGCACTTTCCTGTTGTATGACTTTGGGCAAGTGTCTTCCCCTCTGGGCCCTAGTTTCCTTATCTGTAAAATAAAAGAGGCTAGACTCAGTGACCTCTAGGGTTCCTTCTAGGTCTAAACCTAAGATCCTATTATCTTAATACTTTTCTTTTGATTTTAAATATGCACATTTTCCTTATCTTAAAAAAATCATTTGACTTCTGTCTCCTCCGGCTATAGCACCTATTTTTTCCTTTTACTGCTAGACTTCTTGAATCTGTGGTCCACACCTACAGGTTCCTCAGTTCCTCATCTTCAACTCCATCCCTAACCCCCTATACTCTCACTTCTGTGCCCAGTTTTCATAGTAAGCATCATCAATTTAGAATAGGGAGGGGCTTCCAGGGAATTTGGTCCAAATGCTTCATTTTATGAGTGAGATCATTGGAGCCCAAAGATGTAAAACAACTTGTCTAAGGCCTCATAAGTAATAAGGTACAGGACTGGGATTCAAACTCCAGCGTCCTGACCTACCCCACTCTATGCAAGCTCTCAGTGATGGCCTCCCGACAAAGCCAAATGACCTTTGGACATGTCTGGTTGGTTATCTCTTTTCCTTCCCTTCCTCCTCTCCCCCCTTTTTAACCTCCACTCCTTTAGAGACTGTATTATTGTACTGTCTCGATTCTTCCTACGTATCTTAGCAGTTTTCTCCAGTGATTCCTCAACTCACTCATTCCATCAGAGAGCTGATCTACTTTTTTGGCTTCAAGTATTCCTTCATGATGACAACCCCCAAATCCAGAAGTCCTTTCCTCTCACCAAATCTCTAGGGCCATTTTTTAAAATACTTTTTGCACCACAAGATCATGAGATTTTTGAGGGAAGGAACTAGGTGGCATACGGGTAGAGTGATAGACTTGGAGACAGGAAAGCCTGAGTTCAAATCCTACCTCTTATATTAGCTGTGTGACCCTGGGCAAGTCTCTTAATCCCTCTGGGTCTCAGTTTCCTCAGGTATAAGTTGAGGATAATAATAATAAAACCCCTAATTTGCAGGGTTGTTGCAAGGATCAAATGATATAATTTATGTAAAGCATGTTGCAAACCTTAAAGTGTTATATAAATTGTAGCTATTATTATTATTATTCTTTTCCCACCCATAGTACCTAACAGAGTGCTTTGCACTTAATAGGTGCCCATAAAAGTCTGCTAAACTGAATTGAAGTTGAATTTATTTCCCCAGTTACAGTTTGTTTTCAGCCTCTGGTCTTATATCTTTTCTTCTCAGTTCTACAAAGAAAACTCCCAGGTACAGACCTAAACTGCTCTCCCCACTGTCCCAGACAACTACTTTGTTGCTGTGTCTACCTAGAAACTTCTTAGTTTTAGGGGAATTTTTTCCCCTAGGGGCCAAGGTCAAATGTTACTAACTACCATCATAGCTCCTAGTCTGATTAACTCTGTATTTTTTCTGGTCCTCCTCATTGCCCACCTTCTTCATGTCCTCATTGGGTCTCTCAGATCTCTCTCCTTCTCTCTCTCTCTCTCTCTCTCTCTCTCTCTCTCTCTCTCTCTCTCTGTCTCTCTCTGTCTCTCTCTCTCTTCTCTCTTTCTCTCTGTCTCTATGTCTTTCTCTGTCTCTGTCTCTCTCTCTGTTCTTCCTTTTTCCTTCCTTTCTTTCATCCTCTCTTTTCTTTCTCTTTCTGTCTCTTACTTTATCCTTTTCTCTCTCTTTCCATCTTTCCTTTTATTCTTTTTCTTCCATACTTCAAACAAACACCAAATGTTTTCTTGTGCATTTGTCCCTGGAACAACACTATAATAGTACTCTAGAACCAAACCACCCACAAGCTATTTCTCCTGTCAGACAATCTCTGGGTCATTACAAAGTTAGAATTCACAAAACCCACATTGGTACCACATGTAGTGTACTTACATAAGCCATATTATTTCCACAGCAAAAAAAGACTTCTAAGATACTCAAAAATCCATATCAGATTCACATTTTACGGCAAATTGTGGTTCTTATAGCCACAAACAATCTTCTCAATCAATCCTGGCTAGCTTTCTCAGAAGTTATAACATTAGTTATGGGGGAGGTGCACTGTCACTGTAATCTAACCCTGCTACTGGAAAACTAAGTGAGGATGCATAGTAGTTTTAGTATTATTGTATTGTCTATGAATAATTGCATATTTATTCATAGAATCACAGTATGTCAGGGCTGGAAGATCTAGTCCAATGCCTTCATTTTGCAAATGAAGACACAGAATACTGAGGCCCACAGACATAAAGTGACTTGTCCAAAATAGCCTGACTAGTTAGAAGTAGAGATGGAGCTCGATGTCAGGTCTTCTGACTCTTAAGTCCCATGTTCTTACCATTATAATAGTGGTTCCCAATCTGTGTGACTTTGACACCTTGGGGGCTGACGAGATAGTACAAATTTCCTATGTGTACCAAACACTTTTTTTTTTTTGCTCTTGATTTGACTGCAATAATATAATCATCATATATATCTTCTGAAAGGCTGAACACTTGTCTCAAATATAGATGTTCCCATTCCATTAAAAAAATCATCCCCCTGTGAGCATCCCCTCTGGTGATGAGCTTCTTCTCATCTTGAGGCTTGGTCCTCATTCAATAGGCCCATACTGGCAGCCTTTCCAACTTAGTAGTGCCATCCAATGCTCGGGATCAACTGAACCAAAGCTTGGGCTTTAAAATGCATGATTAGGGGCAGCTAGGTGGCTCAATGGATAGAGCTCCGGCCTTAGAGTCAGGAGTTCAAATCCAGCCTCAGACATTTGACACTTACTAGCTGTGTGACCCTGGGCAAGTCACTTAACTCTGATTGCCTTAGCAAAAAACAGAAAAAAAAAAAACCATGATCAATTTCCATGGCATATCTAAGATTAAGTGACCCAGTTTTGGACAATTGATATTATATTGAAAGCCTTTTTCTAGAACATTCAAACTTCTTTTACAATTCTTAGATGGCATAATGAGTTGAAATTTAATCCATTCTTTAAGCTCGACTTTATTATTTTTATTTTTATAAAAATAGTAATAATGGCTAACATTTATGTAGCACTTCAAAGTCTGCCAACTGCTTCACACATATTATCTCATTGAGTCCTCACAACAACAATGTGAAGTAAGTGCTATTATTATCCCTATTAAAAGGAATAATTAAAAGTTTTTAGGAAGTTTTTAAAGTTCCTAGGAAGAAACTGAGGCTTGACAAACATAATCATTTCTCTATATAAAGAGTAAAAGTTTTTGTTGTCCACTAATGAAGCTTTCCTTCTGGCATTATGAAGGCTCCTTATCCAGGGTACATCCTATTTGAGGATAATTGATTTGAGTCAAAGCAAAGATTTATTAAGTGCCTACCACAGACACTTTACTGTTTGCTATAGTTGTAAAGAAAGGCCAAAAATAGTCCCTGCTCTCAAGGAGCTCCCAGGCTAATGGGGAGACATAAAACTGAGTACAAACAAGATCTGTACAAGATAAACTGGAGGTAATCAACAAAGGAAAGGCATTAGCATTAGAGAGGACTAGGAAAGGATTCTGATAGAAGGTGGGATTTTACTTGAGACTTCAAGAAGTCAGGAGGCAGAGATAAGGAAGGAGAAAGTTCCAGGCTTGGGAGACAGTAAGTGAAAATGTCTGGAATTTGGAAATGAAGTGTATTCATTGAGGAACAAGAAAGAGAGCAGAGTGACTGAATTGTAGAGTATGTGGGAGGTGGGGCAGAGTAAAGTGTAAGACGATTGAAAAGATAGGAAGGCACCAGGTTATGAAATGCTTTAAATGTGTAATAATAACAATAATAATAATAGCTAGCATTTATATAGCACTTACTATGTGCTAGGCTCTGGGCTAAGTGCTTTATAATTATTATCTCATTTGGTCCTTAAAACAACCCTGAGAGGTTGGTGCAATTATTATTCCCATTTTACAGATGAAACCACAGAGGAAACTAAGGCAAATAGAGGTTAAGTAACTTGTCCAAGGTCACATAGCTGGAAAGTATCTGAGGCTAGATTTGAACTCAAGTCTTCCTAACTTCATTTTACATTTTATTCTGTAGGGAATAGGGAGCAATTGGAACTTACTGAATATGTCCAAGGGTGTGTGTGACATAGTTAGATATATATGTAGATATAGATATAGATATATGTACGTACATATACACATATATAACTTTTATATATGTATATATGTGTATTTGTATATGTATATATGTATATATGTGTGTGTATATGTATGTGTGTACATACACACACACATATCACAGTGTCTCTGGTACCTTAGAGAAAAGTCTCCATGGCCTACAACCCCTCTAGGAAACTATGAAGATCAAGAAAACGGAAGGCCCCAGTGATGGCAGGCCATGGAGTTAAAGGTTGAATGAGGAATTCCTGAGGAAATTCAAGAGCTGCTGGAATTTGAGTTGGCAGGAATGGAGAAAAGGAAGAATTCTTGGACAAGCAAAAGAACTTAGATATAACATAGATTTCCTGGACTAAGCCTTCTAGACCCAATGGAAAAAAAGTATTTAGCTCAAGTAGAACCCAGAGCCAAGCAATGTCAAGCAACTTGGGCCATGATGTCGGAAGAGCAAACTTTGACTTTACCCTTAACTTATATTATGAATTATGTGAACTATATAAGTCTTGGGGAAAGAGGTCAAATCCCTGGTGACCTTTAGTGCTTTCCTCTTGTGAGGGAGCCTCTACAGACTTTTATAGGTTCCAGGTGGGGCTCACTTCAGGGTAGACATCTTTACTCTAGCAATCTCTAGTGCTTTCTACTAGCCAGAGAACAAGAATGGCTCTTACACTTAGGATAACACTATAGGTCTAGAGTGGAGAATTGTGAAAATATGATTGGAAAGTCAAAGACCATAGGGAGGGATAAAGGGAAGGGTTTTTTGTTTGAGGAAAGTATTTATGGCAGGGGGTCTTAATCTTTTTTCTGTCATGGACTCCTTTGGTAATATGATTAAGCCTACATACCCTCTTCTCAGAATGATGTTTTTAAATGCAGAAAATACTTAGAATTACAAAAGAAAGGAATTCTGTTGAAATAAATAAATCAATTTTTTTTTTTAAAAACCACAAGAAGTTCACAGACTCCAGGTTAAGAACCTCTGGTTTGTGGGCTTGAGTCAAGTTAACGTTATCTCTTAGATTATATAGAGTTCATCTCATATTCAGTGTATGAGACTGAGTAATTTGTACTGAGCATAAAGGAAATCCATCATAAAACAAACTAAGTAAATGTAAACAACTTGCCTTTTTTTTTTAATGAGATATGTATCATTAAAAAAAGACATCAGAGTCTACCTGGGTAAACCCAGCATATCCTACATGCATATCTATGCCATGAAGCCTTTTGACACGCCTACAACCCACAATGATTAATTTCTTCCTAACCCAATGTTTATCAGTTACTGCAAGGATTCTTAACTTTGTGTCATAGATCCATTTGGCAGTCTGAGAAGCCCCCCTTCTTAGAATGATATTTCTAAATGCATCAAATAAAATACAGGGTATTCCAAAATTCTTAGTGCAGTTTTAAGCTATTAAAGTTTAAAACTGTAGCAAGAGACTTTTGGAACACCTCATATATAGGATTACCAAAAAAACCCCTAATTAATCAAATTAAAATATAGCTGTCACAGCATTAAAATAAAAGTTCATGGGCTCCAGACCAAAAACCCCCGATGCTGGATCTGCAGTTCTTCCATGATGATCAGTTATGTCTCTTTACCTAACTTATATGGACCATGTTTTATACTTCCTTCATTGGGCACCTAATAGTAATTCGATGAATGCTTATTTGTTGATTGATTCATTGATTGTTTAATTATAAGACAGTCCCAGCAGTCCCAGTTATATACACAGGTGTTTCAGCTACCTTGGGAGCAAAGGAATTTGCTGCTAAAGAACATTTTTTATAACAGGATAATCAACCATCCTTAGCCAAAACCCTTGTGAATGATGTGTCACCCATAGAAGCAAGTAGTGACATTTCCAGTATAAAGTACAAATGATTTAACTCCCAGAAAACCTACAACTAGCCAAAAGGACATGTGTTCGTGATTCAGGAAACTTGGCTATGGGAGAAGATGCTTTTTCCTCTAGTCCATGTATTTTTATCTGGTGGTTCAAAAGTCATCTTTATCACAATAACTAGAAATTGCCTTTTAGCTAACAAAATTTGGACCAAAATCACTCTGAGGTTTTCATGATAGAAAAAAAAAAGAATCACAATTCCAAGAATTGATGTGAATTCCTTTCACCTTCCTTCTAAGACCATCAATAGAAGGTGATCTTTTTGGATCTAACTTTTCATTTTATGTTAAAATGTTAGGAACTGGAAGATCTCCCCTGTACTTCTAAAATCCCTCTTACTTTTTTTTTACTGATGTTCAGAGTTTTACTATAGAAAAGCTTCATTTCTGTTAGCACAGTGCCTTAAATGTAACAAGGGCTCAATAAATGCTTATTTAATAAAATATTTTAGACTTCTTATTTATCATGAAAATGTAAATCTTCCTAAGTTAATTGGTAGTAGTTATTTTTCCTTAACAACTGTCAATATCAATGGTATCAACTCACCCATAAAACAGAAGAGTACAGCATATTGGATTAGAAAACAAAATCTAATAAAATGTTTTTTACAGCAAAACATACTTGAAACATCAAGTCTCACACAAAGCTACAATAAAGGGTTGAAAGAAAAGCTATTATTCCTCAGTTGAACACTATACAACAGGGGTAGCAATTATGATTTCAGATGAGACAACAGCAAAAATAGACAAAGGGAATAAATAGGAAAACTACATTTTGCAGAAAAGGTAACAATGAATTAAATTCAATACTTAATATATGCCAAATGGCATAGTAGCTAAATACTTAAAGGAAAAACTAAATGAATTGCCAGGAAAAATAGATAATAAAACTACAATTGTGGGAGATCTCAATGTGCCCCTTTTAGCCCTGGATAAATCTTACCAAAAAATAAAATAATAAAAAAGTTAAGGACCTGAATGGAATTTTAGAAAAGTTAGATATGATATACCTGGCAATTGTTGACAGGGAATAGAAAAGTACGAATGAGTTTCAGATCTCTCCTTGAGACCAGCTTTTTGTTATAAAGTCACTGATTAAGGTAGGGGATGAAAAATCATTAAAAACAGAAAAATTTCACTTCCTTTGCACTTCTTTCAGGTACCTGAGCTGAATTCCTCTGAGATCCTGAGGGATCTTGCCTTACTTACTTTAATCCTTTATGCTTTTATTAGTTGTGGCTTTCTCTCCATTGGCACAGATCATAATCTCCCTATGTCTTAGTAGATCATTTTTAAAAATCATCACAATGCCCAACCTTTTGGTGATAAGCTTTTCTGAACTTAGCTAGACAGATCTCTGGATGATAGATATATAGTCAACTAATAGTCTCATACTTGAAGCCTTTTCAGCTCTGCATAGGACCTACCAAGGTTTATACTTAATAATTATTTATTAAGCATCATGTGCCAGGTACTGTGCTAAGCAATGGGGATAAAAAGAAAACATAAAAACTCTCCCTGCCCTCAAGCTGCTTATGTTCTAATTGGGGATGGGCAGGCAACATGTATGTAAATTGGAATACATAAGTTACATAATTGTTACAAGCCTAGGCAAACAGCACTGGGCTTGGGGGGTGTTGTATGGAGTTTCCTATAGAAGGTGGTATGTGAGCCAAGTTCTGAAGAAATGAGGGATTCCAAGAGGTAAATGTGAAGAGAAAAAATATCCCAAATATAGAGAAACAGATAGTACAAAGATAATTGATATCAAAGATCAAGGGTTGTGTTTGAGGAAAAGTAAGTAAGCCAATGTTACTGGACTATGCAAGGAGGATATTAATATGTGAGAAGACTGGTAAGAGAAGGAGCCAGATTTTGAAAAGCTATGAATGCTACCCAGGGGAATTTATATTTGATTCTGAGGGTAGAGCAAGCTAATGGAGTATGCTGAGTAAAGTGGTGATGTGGTCAGATCTGTGCTTTAGGAAAATCACATTTTGAGTTGTGTGGAAGATGAATTGTACTGTGGAAAGACTTGAGACAAGGAGACCACTTGCCAGGCTATTGCAGTCATCCAGGAGAGAGATGGTTCCTGTGTGAATGGAGACAAAGAGATATATCTAAGGGATGCTGTAGAGAGAGAAATGACAAGATTTGGCAAATGATTGGAAAGGTAGGCAGGGTGAGGGTTAGAACTTGAGAGTGATGCTGTGGTTACAGATCTGGGTGACTGAAAGGATAGGGATGCCCTTGACAGCAATAAGGAATTTCTGAAGAGAGGTGCTTTTGGAAAGAAAGGATATCAATTCTTCTACACATCATAATGAGACATTGGAGGAGGACTTTAGTGAAGGAGTCTTAAGTTTAACTCTGAAATATATAAAACATAAATATGTTTCCCTTTCCAGATAACATAATGGCAGTTTTTATAAGGGTCTTTATGTTTCAAACCCATTGGACTTATGTGAAAATTTCAGATACTCTGAGACCAAAGGGTGGGGAATGATAGGTGTCATACAAAGCCACACCTCCTGTTCTGAATTCTTGTGGAACAAGCCTGTATAGCACCAGACTTTAATTCAGCCAGTCAGCCAATGCATATGGGACAAAATCAACAAACTGGACGGTCAGTGATCTAGAAATTTGGTTAAAACATAATTGATGTGTGGTGTCATTCAGTGGTTCCTAACCTTTCTGAGTATGAGGACCCCTTTTATAAAATAAAAAGAAAATTCAGGAGTCCTTGAATAATAATAATCATACTATTAATAGTCCTCAATTGAGAAACATCCATATACATTCAATTAACACTCTTAAAGAAAGTGTTACTACATGCTGTAAATTTGTATTTGCTCAGCCCAATGATATCTATAGATTCATAATACAGTGTCCCAAAAGTCTTATTGTGCTTAATAGCATTAAGGTATTTGAGACAACCTATGTAGCAATAGATACATGTAACCAATATTCTAGAACAAAAAAACTCTGAGCTTACATGGACCAGTTTCAATCTAGAGGATTTGTCTGAACATATTCTGTCCCGTTTTCTACTGCTCTGCCACTCTGTGAAAGGGTAAGAGGGTGATAAGACTGAACAACATTTTGTACTTTTCTTTGTTTCATGAACCCAGAAAGGCCTGGGGTTCAAGTCCCATCTTCTTGACCCAAATTCTTTGTGATCCTGGGCAAATCACTTAATGTTTCAGTGCTACAGGCAGTTGTTTAAAAGTAGAAGATGCAGATACAATGCTAATCTGTATTGGCAAGTAGAATTTCTTCACCTGGACTTTCCCTGTGGTAGTGAAACCCAGCCTCTATCCTTTGTTTAATGGGTTTTCAAGACCATATAACTCATCAACTATCAGTCATTCAATTAATAAACATTTATTAAGCTCCTACTATGTTCTAAGTACAGTGCTAAGCACTGGAGATTTGAAAAAGGCAGAAGATGGTCCTTACCTTCAAGGAGTTTACAATCTAATGGGGGAGACAACCTACACACAAATGTATACAGAACAAGCTATACATAGGACAAATAGGAAATAGTTAACAAAGGGTAGGCACTAGAATTAAGAGGAGTTGGGGAAGGATTACAATAAAAGAAGGCATTTTAGATGGGACTTAAAGGAAGCTAGGAAGGTCAGTAGGAGGAACAGAGAAGGAAGAGTATTCCAGGAAAAAGAGATAGCCAGAGAAAATGCTCAGAGCAGAGAGAAGGAGTGGCTTCTTTGTGAAACAGCCAGGAGGCCAGTGTCACTGGACTGAAGAATATGTGTTGGGGAGTAAGATATAAGAAGACTGGAAAGGTAGGAAGGGGTTAGGTTATGAATGCCAAACAGATGATTTTGTATTTGATTCTGTAAGCAATAGGGAGCCACTGGGGTTTACTGAGTAGGGTTATAGCATGACCAGGCATGTGCTTTAGGAAAATCACTCTAATTGCTGAAATGAGGATGAATGGGGAGAGTTGAGGCAGGTAGACTCATCAGCAGGCTGTTGCAGAAGCTCAGGCATGAGGTGATGAGGGACTGCAGCAGAGTTGTGACAGTGACACTGGAGAGAGAAGGAAGCATGTTTGGGAGATGTTGCAAAGTCCTTGGAAAGAGATTGGATATGGGAGGTGGGAGAAAATGAAGCATCAAAGATGACTCCTGGGTTGTGAGCCTGAAGAAGTAGAAGATGGAGTTGCCCTGTATAGTAATAGGGAAGGTAAGATGGCGGAGAGTTTAAGAGGAAAGATAGTTTTGTTTTATACATGTCAAGTTTAAGATATCTACTGGTCATTCAATTTGAGATGTCTGATTAGAGATGTGATATTGGAGGTCAGCAGAGAGTTTTAGGCAGAAAAGGTAGCTTTAAATCCATGGGAGGTGATGATATAACCAAATGAAGAAATATAGAAGGAGAAGAGAAGAGTGCCCAGGACAGAACCCTGAGGGATACCTACAGTTAGAGGGAGTGATCTGAAAGAGGACCAAGCAAAGGAGACAGAAGAGGATCTGATAGCTAGGAGGAGAGCCAGGAGAGTCATGTACCTAGAGAGAAGAGAGTATCAAGGAAGAGTGATCACTAGTGTCAAAGGCTGGAGAGACCGCATGGATAATGGGAATAGAGAACAGGCCATTGGCTTTGGCAATTAAGAGATGATCGGTAATTTTGGAGAGAGTGGTTTCAGTGGAATGATAAGGTCAGAAGCTTGATTGTAAGGGATTAATTCAAGAGTGAGAGGAGAAAAAAATAGAGGAACCTATTGCACATGACCTTTTCAAGGAGTTTAACCACTAAGGGCAGAAAAGATAGAGGGCAATAGTTAGTGGGGATGGGAGAATCAACTGAGGATTTTTTTTCAGGATGAGAAAGACATGGACATGTTTCTAAGTAGAAGAAAATTAACCAGTAGGCAGGGAGAATTTGGAAATAAGTGATAGAGTGGGGATAACAGAGAGGGCAGTCTGTTGGAGGAGAAAGGATGGAATTAGGATCACTTGAAGAAGTAAAGGGGTTAGCCTTGGTAGGAAGTAAGGCCACTTTATATATGAGAGAAGTGACAGAAGGCATATGAGTGATAGAAGATGAAAAAGAGGGGAGAAGGAGCTCATGGTGAAGAGCGTCACTTTTTTCTGTAAAATCTATGAGGCAAGGTTCTTGGCTGAGAAAGTGGGCAAAGGGGGAGCCCTAGGATGTTTGAGGAGGTATTAAAAGGTTAGGAAGAGCCACTGTAGAATGTGGGATAGTGAGTTGATAAGGGAGGCATAGTAGGATTGCCCAGCAGCAGTGAGGATCCAGTTGAAGTTGTATACATAAATTTGTAGTGGACCAAGTTAGAATGATTTTTCTCCATTTTCATTCAGCAGCATATGTGTAGGAGCAAAGGTGACAATTGATGGGAGTGATCCAAGACTGAGGCTTGACTGGCCCTAATTAGCAATATGATAAGGGAACTAGGGATTCAAGAGGAAAGGACAATGTAGAATTGAATTGGTTGACCAGGGGTTCAAGATGAGGAAAAGAGGAGAAAGTAATTAATGGAGGGGAGATGGCCTGGGACATAATTGATAGGTCAAGGGACTGTAGGTCATGCTGTGGATGAGCAGGTCTGTAGACAACAGCTAACAATATTTTGATTGAGTGGTAGATATGAATAGTATGGACCTTAAAGGAAGAGAGGTTGATGTGTTATAAAGGTAGGGGAAAATACTGGAAATTGGCAATGGGAAGCAACTAATGGTGAATCTCCTGGTGATGAGCCTTCTCTACTTTGACAGGCTTGTCCTAAGAAATTAAACACCATCTATCACCAGGACAGGGACATGATAAAGCAGGATTTAAGGAAAATTAATCTGTCAGTCGTATTGAGACAAATAAGCTGAGCTACAATCAGAAAAAAAAAAAAACCCTAGAAAAGATCCTGTATTCCAGCCTTGATTTTCTCTCCCTTGACTGCTGATTAGTTTGGGCTTTCCATAACAGGGAAAAAAAGAAACACTATAAACGAAGAGTGGAAAGAGCTAGAAAATCTATTTGGAAGACCTTAGAAGCCACATACAGCTTGCAGCTCATGCCATTTCATTGACCCGAGCTTTATAAGGTGCTGTTGGTGCCATTCTTTAGACAAATGTTCCACGTGTTTATCAACACTTACTTTGACTTTTCTTGATCTTGCCTCAGGAAATGTGGCTTTGGTCCTGGGGCCTCTCTTGCCATTTAAAAAAACAATTTTATTTTTAATTTATGAAATAAAACCAGCACTTCCATAACATAGTAGAATAAGAAAAGATGATTGTGCACAAAACTGCAAATCTATTATGTACAACTTATGATTCCTTTTAAATATGTAATAAAGTTATCACGTAACTTTTTTTTCCTTTTTTTCTTCTCTCCCCCCAAATGGCTATCATTAGACACAAATATGTGTGTGTATGTGTGTGTAAAATCATTCTATACATACTTCTATTTATCAGTTCTTTCTCTGGATGCAGGTAGTATGTTCCTTCATAGGACCTTTGTAGTTAATTTGGATCTTTATAATAGTCAAAATATCTTAGTCACTCAAAGTTGTTCTTAAAACAATATAACTGTTACTGTATATAACATTCTCTTGGTTCTGCTCATATTGCTCTGAACAAAAGCACTCTGCAGCCCTAGGCTTCTGTGCTCCCTCCTATTTAATTGACCCATTTCTTTCTAGCCCTTCATTTTGCTTTTTTACCCAAAGCTTCTCTTCTCCTAGCTCCATCAGAAAAGTTTACCTGCAGCTGACCACTTCCAGGACTGAGTCCAACTGGCAGAAAATTATGAAAGCAGGTGCTTTGGTTGTTGGGGCATAGTTTTAACCCACTTGAAAGTGATGGAATAGAATTGAAGTTCCTTAAAGAAGGAAAAGAATGTTTGTCTGATTTCTCCTTCTCCTAACCTCAAACACTGCAAATAAGTATAAGAAGGACTAGATTTGTTATTCCTTTCCCCTTTTGTTCATTTCCCCCTTTGAAACTCATAGTGACTAACCAATATGATGATCCAAGACGATTCCAAAGGACTCAAAATGAAAAAATGCTATCCACCTATAGAGAGAGAATTGGTGAACTCTGCGTGCAAACTGAAGCATACTTTTCTCATTTTCTTTATTTTTCTTGCTCTTTTTTGGAAATGTTTCTAATATAGAGATATCTTTTAAATGATTTCACATGTATAATTGATATCATATTTCTTACCTTCTAAGTGGGTGAGGGAGGGGGTGGGAAGGAGGGAAAGAATTTGGAACTCAAAATTCAAAAAGAATGTTAAAAACAAATAATAAAATTTTAAAATAAGAAATGGGAAAAAAAAGAAATAGTGAGGAGACAAAAAGTATTGGTGAACATGACACTGACCCAAGAAGCTGGGCTGTCCATCAAAGGGGGCCTCATCCGTTTTGTTTATGGCCCTATGCTGTTTATCAGCTACATACTTCCTGAGAAGAGCCTTTCCTTTCAGCAGCAGATTCTGGAGTTAGGGGACATCCCTGCACTCATAGCCATTTGTACTCTGTCCTATGTAATCAGACCCCTGCTTTATCATAAACTTGAGCAACTATGACCATATCTTGTTTTCGGATCTGCCATTCGCAAGCTACCATTGGCATCATCCTGAGAAAGAACAGCAGCTTGCAGCTCCTGTCTCTTTAATGAATTCAGAATATGTTTGTTAATGAATAGAATTGAACAAACAAGGTCAAGAGCTTGGTCCCAGAGAACTAACAAGAACAAAACAAACAAACAAAAAAGAGGCCTCAAAGCCAGACAAATAAGCTAAGAATCAGTGAGTTAGCAAGTATCCAATGAGACTGCTATGTGCCCAGCTTGGTTCCAGATACTATGAAGGAGATACAGGAGACAGTCTCTGCCCTGAAAAAGCTTACATTCTAGCTAGAAAAAGAAAACTAATACACATAAAAAATTTAGAAGAGAATATAAGTTATGTGTTAAATTCTGGATAGACTGTAAGTTATAGACTATAAGTTATGAAAGTGACTACAGTTATGGCATAGATTATAAGGTATGGAAGAGTTCACACAAGAGTGTGACAGTTGTCAATGTGGACAAGAGACAGAAATGTGCATGGCGAATGGATCAGCTTGATTATAAGAGAGAGCTAAGATTGGGTAGGCTAAATTAAAAATTAAGGCCAATGAATTTGGGTGCCTGAGTAGCCTTGTTAGTCAGTAGTCGGCTTCATTAGGAATTTTACCCTTGTGGCCTCTAGGCATCAGACAATGCTTTTTTCTTTTGTTATCTTTCATTTTCTCATCATATTGTAGCATAAATAGATTGTTTTGCACTTGGGCTCTGAGTTTCTTGGATTCAGCTTTGAACTCAGGAAGAATTGTCCCAGGCCCTGTTTCCATTTCTGCCTTGGAGAAGCTCCATATAATGATGAAGAACTCCATCCAGGCAGCGACCTCTGGCAGCTGTTAGATTTTGTGATCTTACTGATCTTACTTTGCACTCTTTTGTTGTTGTTCAGTTGTTTCAGTCACGTCTGAATCTTCATGACCCCATTTGGGGTTTTCTTGGCAGAGAAACTGGAATGGTTCACCATTTCCTTTTGCAGCTCATTTTACAGATGAGGAAACTGAGGCAAACAGGATTAAGTACTTTGTACCCTTAGTCTCTCCCAATTCATTCAGATCCTGAGAATGCTCCAGATGTGTATTTCATCTCTATCTTAACTATTGACTTACATGTTTTTCCTAAGAGCTTTATTGCTCCATTTCAGTATGGAGTAGCCTCTGAATAGTTTCCCTAGACTTTAATATAACTCATACTCAGAAACTTCCTGAATGAACAGCTTGTAATTGTTCTAGACCCCTCTTTCTAGTCCCTCTTACAAAGTCAAAGGAAACTAAGTTCAAGAAGCATTATGTTCAGCAGCTCAGATGAAGTATAATAAAATGTTCTTTTCGTCCTTTTGGGTTATGTTGCCACCAGCATTATTGAATATAATCCAGCCACGTTCTTTCCTCTTGAAAACTTTAACAGCCTAATATGGTCCGTTTGTATTTTAGAATCCATTGTTCCTCCCTTGATTGGAGCAAATATGAACCATTAGTCTTTTCTTTAGCTTTAGCTGAAGGACTTGGTCTGTGCTTCATGTTCCTGAAATTGTTTTTCAATCAATAGCAATTTTCTAGCATTTCTGCCTAGGAAAAGTTCTGATGTGAAGGACATTATTTGACTCCATCCTCACTGACCTTCACATAGCATGTTGTTGTTGTTGTTGTTGTTGTTTAAATGAATGGCAGACATAAATCCTGTAACCGATAGCATTGATAGACCCCATTCTGTAGCGCACGGTCCTTATAGGATGGCTTCCCTTGTTAAAAAATAAATTGTAGTCCTTTCTCAGAATTGAGTTAGAATCCCCTGGAAGTTTGTTTCTCTACTGTGGCCAAGGCTGCTTTGTAGAAAGCAGAAAGAAAATAGAGCAGCAACTGTCCTGACATGGTAAAATGAGAATCTAAACAAAGAAAGCAGACTTTCCCTAAGGTACTGTGGTTTCTGTGCTTCCCAAAATGGCATCTTATATTTCATTTCTTCAAGAAACCATTATTTCATTGGTGTGGCTATATTTTATAGAATCAGACTTAGAGCAAAAGGGACATTAGACTTCATCTGGTCCAACTTCCTTATTTAACTGGAAACTGAGGCAGAGACAGGTTAAATGCCTTAACCTTTGCTCAAAGTCACATAGGTAGCAAGTAGCAGAAGGAAGATCTTAACCTGGGTTTCCTGACTGCAAAACAACTACTCTTTCCATTATACCATAGTCTCTCCACTAGCCCAGATCAGAAACTCTCTATGAATTGGTAGACATTCATTGAGGGTTTAGGAGGCTACAGATTCATTCCCCTTTGGACAACCTGCCTTTTCTTTCCTTGAGGCTTGGTTCTCAGGTAAGAGGTATACACAGGGCCCATCCTGGAAGCCTTTCTAACTTGGTATTGCCATCCAGAGCTTAAGGTCAGTTGAACCAAAGCTTGGGCTTTAAGATTCCAGGCATAAAAGGATTAAGTGTCCCAGTTCTAGATAATCATTGTGCAAACCAAAGGCCTTTTTATTGTAATATTTCCTACTCTCTTATAATTTTCAGGTGGCATTGTCATCCATTCTTTAAGACCTACTTTTTTTCTTTTTAAATAAATAGTAATCATAGCAAACATTTATAAAAACAGTTTACTATCTGCCAAGGACTTTGCATATATTTTCTAATTTGATCCTCACAACAACCCTCTAAGGTAGGTGATATTATTATCCCCATTTTACAGATGAGGGAACTGAGGCACACAGAGATTAAGTGACTTGCCCAGGATTATATGACTGGTAAGTGTCCCAGGCAGGACTGGAAAAGTTTAAAGTAAATCAGCCCAGCAGCATCATGAAAGAGCCTTTAGAAAATCTTTGCATTCTCCTCTCCACCATAGCCTATTTATTATATAGTAGAAGTGATCATTACAATCCTAATAAGGGAATTAGTTATCCATTATCCACACTGAGTCTATTAAGTGCAGAGATGTTCACCAGATTGGCCACCAGCAATGAATGGTTTTGGTCATAGAAATTCATCCAACCTTCTTCTTTCATGGAGCAAAGTCCTCACACCATTAAAATCATGGCTGTTTAGTAGTTTTCACGAAGGAAGTATTATTATTTTACAAAGTGAGTGTCTTCAGGGAGCTGATTGGCATTGATGATACCAGACTATTCTGTTTGGGTTTTTGTATTGTTAAAAGTTAACTACAATATTCATGGGGGTACTGAGTTAGCCTGGTTGGTGGTGAGACTTCCCCAGCCCCACTTTTGGGCTGAAGCTTGACATCTCATTTGTATTATATGATTACATCTCTAGAGCTGGAAGGATCCTCAGAAGCCAATTCACCCATGCCCCTCATTTTACAAATGAGGTAATTAGGTGACATAGGGGATAAAGTGCTAGACTTGTACTCAGGAAGACCTGAATTAAAAATCTGCCTCATACACTTGCTAGGCATGTGACCCTGGGTATGTTAGATTAATGCTTTGGATCTCAGTTTCCTCATCTGTAAGATGGGTATGGTAATACTACATTTCTCATGGGATTGCTGTGAGCATGAAGGGAAATACTATATCTAAAGTACTTAACAAACCTTTAAGCGCTACATGAATTTTAGCTGTTATCTGAAGAAACTGAGACTCTAGAGAAGTTAGGTGAATTGTATACAGTTTTATGGACAGTAAGTATCAGAGTCTGAATTTTAACCCTTGTTTAACCCTCTGACTCTAGAATCAATGGTCTTTCCACTGTGTTCTGCCTCCATAATGCCAGACCATATTGCCTCATCCAAGAGTCCTAGAATCCTGTGGAACTAGTGAGTGCATTCAAGACCTCATTCCACCCTAGCATTTGACTGATGAGAAAACTGAGTCCCAGAAGTCTGAAATGACTTGCCCAAATTCTCACAATTGCCCAATGGCTGAGCCAAGTCAAGAACCCAGGTCTCCTCATTCCTACCCCATGTGCTTTGGCCCTTAACACTACCTGCATTAGGGCTGGCTATAGCTAAAGTTCTTAGAGCTGAAAGCCAGTCCTTTGCCTATTTTTCAGGAGCTCAGCACAAAAAAAGGAAAGTTGAAGTTATGTGCTTTACTAACTAGAAAAGCAGGGAAGACAAATGTGAAGGACTGCCAATGACCTCTGTGTCCTGGGGCACAGACAGATTCTCCATAAGGCAGCCCAGGAATCTAACTAGAATCCTCAGCCACTAGATATAAGGTTGATGAGGCCCCCATAAAGAATGCAGCTTCTTGGATAAATGTCTGCTTTTTCTCCTCTCTCTCTCTCTCTCTCTCTCTCTCTCTCTCTCTCTCTCTCTCTCTATCTCTCTCTCTTTCTGTCTCCCTCCCTCTTTCCTCTCTTTCTCGGTACTAACAAAAAATGATTGTGCCGTATGTTTAATGTACTTTATGGCTCTCAAAGTCCTTTCATATGTTTTCCACTTATATTTTACATATTTCTTTTCAGTCTAACCATAATCCTATTGATTGGCTAGGCAAGATAGGTACAAAGTGGGGTAGTGGAAAGAGGGCTGAACTTGGCAGCAGATAGGAGTTCAAATCCTGGTTCCAAAACTGAGTTTTCCTATGTGACCATGAGCAAATGGACTTTGTGGAGAATGTCTTTCTTAGGGGGTTGCTATTGAAGAAAGAGCTTTATAAACCTTAATGCTCAATAGAAATCGTAGAGTTATTGTAGATAAGGAAACCAAAGCTTAGGGCTTAAGTGTTGTAGCTCAAAATCACATAGCTGGCATTAGAGGCAGAGCCAAGATTCCAACCTTTAATCTTCAGTCTGTAAATCAAGTGCTCTTTCCACTGATTTTCAAGCCCAGTGGAGCAAGGACTAGCTAGGAACTGGTCAAGACCAGGAGTGGGTAAATATGATTTAGGGCATACTTCATGGGGAGGTCATCCAGCATGTCATTGCTCAGCTACCACCAGAATGGCCAGCAAGTTGTGTAATGATTACCTGTGATATCCCACACCTGCCTGTTTCTTTCCACAGTCCTTAACTAACAGACCTCGTCTCCCTCCATCTGCCCTTCACACGTGGTTTTAGATGTTCCTAATGGCTGCCAGCTACTTATACGAGCTACAATAGCCTCAGCCTTTGGGGAAAGGCTGCCATGATCTCAGTCAATACTTTCTCAGTGCTTGGAATTAATCATTCTGTTGGCAGTTCCCTGCCTGTTTTCCTTCCTGCTTCATTGTAACATTTGTATTACTCACCTATGCTCCATCAGTGATATGTGATTCTAGGTAGTTCAGTTCTGACAAAAGACAGGATCTCACCACTCTCCTAAGGGCCTTGGCATGAACTGAATTGTATGCATTTTCATTAAAAGTGGAAACTGGGAGACAGGATAGAAGAGCCATCCTGAATTTTGTTTTCATGTACCATTTATTGTCAACCCCCTCTTATAGCCAATAAGAAAGAATTCAGTTTTCTAGGTTAATGAATCTAACATGGAGCAGGTTAGAACTGAAACTAGGGAAGAGTGACTGAGGCTGCCCTTGGACACACACATGAGGAAGACTCCTTCTCCTGGTTGTTGTCTTATGGTCTTTGCCCTAGCCCAGACTGCTACTCCTAGGGTCCAGTCATCATGGTTCCCTTTTCCTAGGGTCCTTCTTCCTTGCTAAGCCCCATGGGTGATGGGTCACTTCCTCTCCTGATTCAAGTACACATCTTCTGTGTTGCCACCCTTTCCCCTCACATTGGATTATTTTCTACACAGTCATCCTCCTCCAACTGTTTTTCTCAGGTAAAAGTATTTCTACTTATAGCTCTGCCACAGATTCCATTCAAGGCTCTGTGTAATTAAGAGTTAGAGACACAGGAAGATGTCACATAATCTGCAGAGGCTAGGTCAGTAATTTCTCCCTACCAACTGGTTTGTGATGTGGCCAGGGCATGTCACTGATCTTCTCCACTTCTCAGCTCTCAAACCTGTCAAATGGGAGAATAGTTACCTATCTGAAGGCAGTCCTGTTTTTATTAACTTATTCACAATAACAAAACTTTCAAAGAATGAAAGCACTACTGTATATTGTTCCTGGGATGATTATTGCTGGCACCAGAAGAGAAAATCTTGGTTTATACCTGATTCCAGAAGGCCCTCCACAATCTGATCCCAATTTTCCTTTCCAACCTTATTTCCTTTACCTCCCTCCTTGAACATTTACTTGAGTACCCCATCCACAATGTTCCATCTTTATTCTTAACCATACTTAATGACTTGTCAGAATTAAAACTTTATTGAACACCTCTTAATTGCAAAACAGTCAATCTTTTCATGTATGTGTTTTATTTTCTTACCTAGATAAAAAGCCCCTTTAAGGCAGAGACTAGACTAGACCTTATTCATATTTGTATCTCCTATAATGCCTTGTCCACAATTAACCATTCAACTGCTGTTGGCCAGTTGCTTGATTGTACTTGATCCCTAGGTTATCTCTTCCAAAAGGTTCTCTGAAACCTGTTGATAAAAATCCATTATTTCTATCATTGAACAAGTTCCCAGTATTGCCAAGCACTGGAGATACAAAAAACAAAAATGAAACAAGTCTTACCTTCAAATCTTACATTCCTTTGGAGGAAAACAATGTGTGCTCAAATAAGTAAACTCAAAATAAATGCAAGGTAATTTCAGTGGAAGAGGATACTAATTTAGGAGATAGTATTTAGGTAGAGCCTTGGAGGAAACTAGGAATTCCAAGGATTTCAAGAGAAAGTGAATTCAAGGAATAGATAATATATGTAAAGGAATGGAGGCAGAGGTGGGATGTCTTACATAAGAAACATACTAACACGTAGCCCAGATGGGGAGTAATGCATACGACACATGGGACCAGATTGTCAAAACCTTTAAATGCCAAAAAGAAGTATATGTATTTTATTGTAGAAGAAATAGAATACATTGCTGAGAACCTGAGTTAACTCCAGGTCCAGACAGTTAGCCTTTGAGGTAGATCCTCATTTATTCTCTATTGCCCTTCCCCCAATCTCAAAAAAGAGCCCTATTTATTTTAGAATGATTGTTCCTTCTAAGCTACATTTCCCTCTCTTGCTTTCCTGCCCTGTTGGGTTCCCACTCTATAAGAAACATTTTCTTTTACATAAATAGGAACATAAGTTTAGAGCTAGATAGGACCTTAGAGATTATCTAGTACAATTCCCTCATCTTACAGATGAGGACATTTAGGCCCAGGAAATTATAGTGATTTGCCCACTGTTACTTGTCTGTAACAAAGCAAAGATTTGAAGTCAACCAGTTAATCAGCAAGTCTTTATTAAGCATTTCCTGTATGCCAGGCACTATGTGAAGGGCTGTTCTGCAGGCTCCAAGTACAGTACTTTCCATTGTGGCCTGCTACCTCTTAATGCTTCTGGTATAACCAGTATATTAAAACTTGCCTTCAGGAATAATGGTTATATGAACTAGTCCTAGAAAGAAGAGTTATTGTGTTCAATAGTTCTCAATATGGAATGTGTGTTCACTTAGTCTGAAATATGTTTTTAATCCTTGTATTGTATATGCTTTATAAAATATTGTAACAGAAGAATTTGATTTCTTTAGGGGCCTGAATCCCTTTCAACAAGATTCATTGAGTGTGACTCTGAACAATAGAATCACTTGAATAAGTTTCTACATTTTAACAGGCATTTAACATTTAAACAGCTGATACCTTTTGACATCTGGATCAATTTAAAAATAAAAGGACTCTTTTAGGGGAGAAGGGGAGTTGATAAATTCTTCATCTTAATGCCAACAGATTTTTTATTCTATTTTTAATTTTCAGAATTATTCTTGATTATAGTGTTTCATGTTAATTTAGTTTTGTCTCTTATCTTTTTTCCCCCTTTTCAGAATTCTCAGGGGTTGTGCTATCACACCACACATTTTATTGTGGCAAAAATGGACTATTTTCAACAGTGGAAAGTACCTTGTTGACAAAGTATAATTCTTGACTGCCACATGCCTCCAGAAGACGTTGAAGTCTGTTAAAAGTAAGTCAAATGGATAACTTGTAGATGATTTGTGAACAGTAAAGTAAGCACCTTTTTATTGGGAACTCATTTTAGAAACTGTAATTAGGCTACAACAACTATTATTGGTGCTATGACCAAATTTTCATCAAAATCAATTCCAAAGTAGATAATAAAATGTTATACACTGAAACACACAGGGAATGTTTTTGAAACATTCCCATTGTATTGGAATTAAACTATCATAATCAGTCAATATACCATTTATTTTCTGTTAGATCATAACTAAGAAATCTTCTGAGATGTGGATTTTTATGTTGTTACAACAATTTATTTTTGAAATAAATATTGAGCCTTGGTACCCTAAAGATCTGTTGTGCATTCTCTACCTCTGGGCCAGTTTCCCATTAATCTCAATTTAATGTTAACTTCCATAGTTAGCCCAGTGATAGAAAAAAAATTAGAATTCTAAACTTAATATTCTGGATTTAAATCTACTTTAATCCATTGAGTTTACAGAATCAAGCTGAATTTCATAGCTACGTGATCTCATTGGATACATTATACCCAACAATTAGTCACCTAGACTTTGACCGATCACTTCCAGTCAGAGAGAACAAATCATCTCCCGAGGTAGCCCTTTCCACTTTGGATTATTAGGAAATTTACTTTATGTTGAGCCTAATTTTACATTCTCCAACTTCTACCCATTATACTTCATTCTGCACTCTCAGGCTAGGCAAAACAAGTCCCTTTTCCCTTCAAAAACTGTCTTCAAACTTCATTATTTAGTACAGATATAAAACTGAATCCTTACATGTAAGGGAATTGGGCCATGTTCCTATTCTCAAAGATCAAGGCCCAGAACATGGTACCAAAATACCTTGTTGGAATGTGTTCAACCTAGTTATCTTGAAGCTGTTTTTTTTTAAAAAATATTTTTGTGATTTATTCCTCAAATAATACAAACAAATGTACAATAAAAGATCTCGAACACAAATATAGGGCAACTCCTCTATTACTATTCCAAACATAAATATGGATATTCTACAGGGTCAGATTAACATTAGGTGGAAACCTAATAGCAAGTTTTTACAGCATGTTATCTATGTGTAAAGAGACATGTCTTAACCTGTGGTGCATACAAATCTATGTAATTGGGTTTGCTGCTCAAAAGATGTTCAAGTTATTCCAAAATAACTTGAATAACAAAGACTTATAAACTAATAACATATTTACAAATTGCTCTGAAATGTAATGTTTGAAAAGCATATGATTGTATTCTTAGAAACAAATAAGCAGTAGCATAAGTGGGATGAGAGTTGTTATCAGAGTGATGGTAACCAGATGTTCCCCATCTCTACTGAGGACAGAACAAGACACAGGGACTTGAAATGAAGGCAGAAAGATGAATGTCAAAAAATGAAAAAGAATGTCATGACTGAAGGTCTTTGAAACTTTGAAATACATTATTGAGGGAGGTCTGGCATCTTCTTCCTCCCTAGAGATCTCAAGAATAAAATAGATGATCATCCGTACTGGATAACTTAGAGCTGGGAGGAGGAGAACCTTTTGAGGTTCTTTGATTCCTATGATTCTTTGAATTCTGTATAAACAATTTAGGCTTAATGAGATCAGCAAATCTGAGTTTCAAAAACTAAATGTTCAGTACAGACAGGGGTAATACTTCAGTTCCCATTTGTGGTGAACCTATTATTTATTCATTCTCTCAAGTGTAAGTGACCCTTTTTGGTCACATTTCAGTTGCCTTTGCATTTTGTGGATGTAACTTAAAAAAGAGAATTTAAATTTGCAGTTACTTCAAGGGACATTTATTGAGTATTGTCATGTGCTAAGCACTGTACACCTCAATCTTTGTCATAGAGGAGCTTGTAATAGGGTAATATTTGAGGTTTGTCTACAAACAAATGCAGTGCAAAAAGAGACAGAACAGTTCAATGAGTACGTTGAACACTGGATTTGGAGTCAGAAAACATGGGATCAAGTCTTGTCTTGAGTATTTACTAGATTGTGACCATGAGCAAGTTGTTTTTACCTTGCATGAGCCTCAGTTTCCTCATCCATAAAATGGGGATGTTAATATTAGTACCACAAGGTAGGCTGTGGGATAGACACATGGTTGACTTGAAAGTGCTACATAAATAAATATAAATCTATATAAGTATAGATCTATTATCTATACTCTTAAAGTAGAGTATGGATGTGAATTAGAGAGGTACAAGGTACTAGGAGAATTTTGAGGTCAAAGGAATGATATCTGGTTTGGAGGGATCAGCTACCATAAAGTAATGGTGTTTAAGCAGGACCTTGAAGGATAAGGTGAATTCAGCTAGTTAGAATGTTTGATGAAGGCAACGTTGGGGACAGAGAATGCCATGAACATAGGCACGGAGGCCAAAAAATTCAGGATATGTTCAGGGAGAGAATGTACTGAAGCATGGAGGCAATAGCATTAAATAGGTCTGGCCAGGT
Organism: Vombatus ursinus; assembly: GCF_900497805.2. Taxonomy (NCBI): domain Eukaryota; kingdom Metazoa; phylum Chordata; class Mammalia; order Diprotodontia; family Vombatidae; genus Vombatus; species Vombatus ursinus. The sequence continues at coordinate 48,105,083 of NW_020948983.1, read as the reverse complement.
AAGCTGGAGCCGGAACGTGAGAATGCCCTAAATACCAAGTCAAAGATTTAGGAGGAGTTTTTGACCTGGAAAGTGACTCGATCACAGCTATATATTGAGAAAATGAATCCTGACATGACATATAGGAAGGATTCAGTTGGGTTTGTCATTGTGGCAGCTTAGTTTTTGAAGTATTGCTTTTCTGACTTTTAATTTGAAGAATTCCATTCGGTCTTCAGTGAAGGGATTGCTCTAGGTACAGTGAAAAGAATAGTGGAATCAGGACCAGGATTAACCTACCAAATTTGTCACATTTTAATCTGTATAACTTTGGGATGGTCACTTCAGCTCTCTGGACCTCAGTTTCTTCATTTTTTAAAATAAATGAAAGTCAGACCAGATGATCTTTAAGGTCCATTCCAGCTCTAAATCTGTGGCTATGACTATGACTGACTGAATGAGTTAATGACAAGAAAGGAACAGGACTATATGTCCTCTTCACTTTGGAGTTAATGCCGAGCACAGTAACTTGCATATTTGGTCCAGACCTATGGTTTCCCCGGTGTAGAAAGCTCTCTGTATGAATGCAGATCAGCTACTATTTTGCAATTTACTGTATTAGTGAATGCCTGGGGCCACTGAGAGATTAAGTGGCTTGCCCAGGGTGAGAAGGCTAGTATCTATCAAAGGAAGAACTTGAACCCAACTTTTCCTGAAAAGGAAGATTTTGGCTCTCTCTCCACTAGACCAGGGCAACTAGGTGGCACATTGGATAGAGTGCTCTGTCTGCAATTAGGAAAGATCATTTTCCTGAGTTAAAATCTGGCCTCAGACACTTAATAGCCACTTAACCCTGTTTGCTTCAGTTTCCTCATTTGTAAAATGAACTAAGGGGGAAAATGGCAAACCACTTCAGTATCTTCGCCAAGAAAACCCCAAATAGGTCACAAAGAGTCAGACAGGACTGAAAATGACAGTGACTACTAAATTAAACTGTCTCTAATGCCTTGCATATACTCGGTATAACTTCATATGCCTATTGAATTGGGCCTATATCCCCAATGTCTACCCCAGTGGATGCTGAATTGGTTATTTGTTGAGGATCAGTTCATTTCCTTTATCTAGATGGATGTTGAAGGCCAAAGCAGAACTGACTCTTAACTTTTGCTTCAGTTGTTTAGATAAGTAAAATAACTGCATTGAATATCCTTTGGTCTGATTGTTTGAATGGGATAGGATTAGGCTAAATTTCCTTAATTCAGTGGCATGTCTTCTTGTCTACATTAGTCTAATTTATAATCTTTTGATTGATGATCTTTGGATTCTTCTCTATTAAATCCTATTTCTGTCTTTGGTCAATATTACCATTACAATAAATTCTTCCTTGAGTAAATTTTGAATGACAATTAAGTGAAAGAATTGGTCAAGTTGATGCATGTTTTAAATTGTAAACATTGCTTGTGTTGCAGGAGATTAGGTCTTCAAAAAATGGTTTAGAGGAGAGTTTTTTTTTTTTAGCAAAAATAGCTTAAGAGTATTTTTTCTTAAAATCTAGCTTTTCTACAACTTTCAAAGGCAGCATTTAAAAGGAATGATTTTATATCACGCATATTATATGTAGTTTTTTGTATATAAAAGCAATATGTTTCCCTCTAATGTTCATGGAAGAAATATTTGGCACAACAATACTTGGGGGAGCTGTACTTCCTATGTTAAACTTTGTGAAGTGTCATGATGGACGAAATTTATTCTATTCTTTCTTGGAGAAACATGGGAGACTCATACTCAGGCATAGTATGTTTCCTTACTTTACTAAAGTCAATTGGAGGTGATAAATGGAAGCTAATGTAATTTTGAAATGAAAGAATATGCTATTTGGCAAAGCTAAGTATGTACAAGCTGTCCTCCTGGATACTTTTGCTATGTTGTTAAATTTTCCCGCATTATAGTTACTCGATCTCAGAGACCCTATGATGAGGACACGGGGATCTTTAGTATATATCACCTAAGGCTAAACTATTTAGGCATATTGATCTTCATATAAAATGTGGAAATGGAAAAACAATAAGACAAGTTTTAATGTCAGGCTAAGGAAAGATAAAAAAAAAAAACATGGAAGTAGATCAGTCTGTTATTTCCTTTCCAGTGTTCTTAGAAATTATTTTTGAAACCAAAAGTATTCTAATTTCTCCTTGGGGAAGACTTTGACTCTTTGGAGAAAGGACTAACCCTTTTGATCTGTCCAGTTTGCCAAAAAGAAAAATGACATCTTTTTTTTAAATCATTAAAGGACTATATAAGGTCAATCTCTATTGTCTCTGCCAATTTAAAGCTTGAGATTTTCTTGAAAATCCATTCATTATCTGATCAAAATATAAAAATTACTATAAATAAGACATAATACATAACTGAAGGTTTCACCATTACTAATATCCTAAGTAAAACCAGGTCTGACCGAAGTAAGCATATCCAAATTGGATTGTATTCATTTGACTTGGGACTTAAAGTAAGAAAGGGAACGATAAAGTAACAGATATTTCTTGAACCCCTACTAGGTTCAAGGATTAAGAATTCAAATCCAGTGCCTATTCAAGAGGTAACTGCAATCCTGATATACATAATGGATATATATATATATATATGAAAAATATGTGGCAGTATGTGATAAATACCATCTCCCACCTGCTAGTACCCACCTCATTTGCCATATATTTATTTTGTTTATTTGGTCTATATATTTTATGTAATTGTATATACCTCTATTGGTCTCCTTTCATAGAATGTAAGCTCCTCAAAGGCAGAGGTATTTCATTTTTATCTTTATATCCTTAACCCTTAGCCCATTACAGGCACTAAATAAATGTGTATTGATTGATTAAATGGTGTAGACCAACGAAAAGAGACCGAAATCAGACTAAAATGTAGATAGGAAATGTTTAACAAAATAAATAAAAATACGATACAACAAGGACATATGAAGAAAGACATTATCTGCATCCAGAGAAGGAACCGATAAATAGATACATAGAATAATTATGTATGTATATATATATATTTCTAATGGAAGCCATCTTTAGGCTGGGGTGGAGTGAGGGGATATGGAAGAAAAAAAGAAATTTACATGATAATTTTGTTGTATATTTGAAAGGAATAGCAAGTTGTACATAGTAGATTTGCAGTTTCGTGTGCAATCATCTTTTTTTTATTGTACTATATTATGGAAATGCTTGTTTTATTCCATAAATTAAAAATAAAATTTAATAATGAAAAAATACAATACAACATAGATAATATTGATCTGTTATTTTCTAAGCCAATATGTGCTTATAAGGATCCATTTGACACCACTGTTGTAGTCAATGAAGGAGTTCTGAGTAGAAAGAAGTCCCTTGGGCCTACAGTGGTCATGGCAAGCTAGATTAGGGGATGTAAAATATTTGAATTGAATGTCATTTCATATAGAAAAAATATGTAATTGGGAGTTTACATAAAGACAGCTGTGCTTTGCTGTTTTTTTTTAAGCTGTATAGTTATTTATGGAGGCTATGTCTGAGGTTCTGAGGTCCCCTCTCTACAAATCCACCTGTTACTCTGGTATTTATTTTTAGTACATCATTTATGGGAAGGCTTTATGTCTATTGGAAGATAGTGGCTCAATTTCAGATCTTCCTGGAAAGAAGATGGATGGCATTTCACCCCATTTTGACCCCCAGTTTGGCTCAAAATCAAAATGCCTTTCTTTGATTACCCACAGGGACCCAAGGAGTAGGCTAAAAATAATACAAGATAGGAACCTGGCCCACTGATGGCCAATTAGAAGGGCTTCATCTTCAGATCTGTTAGGAATAATCAGCCAACCAGTAGTAAGCATTAGCTAGAAAATTCCCTTTAATTGATCAGATCTGAATGCTTTGACACTCATCCTGGAAATGAAGTAAGAGAAAAAGAGAAAAAGCAGGTTGGGAAAGGTTCCTATGTTAGAACATTGTGAGAACGAAAGAAAGGAAGAAGAGAAGAAAGGAAGAAAGAAATGAAATGAAATGAAGGAAATAAGGAAGAAAAAAGAAAGAAAGGAAGGAAGGAAGGAAAGAGGGAAAGAAGGAAGGAGGGAAGAAGGGAGAGAAGGAAGGAGGGAAGAAGGGAGGGAAAGAAGAAAGGAAAGAAAGGAAAGAGTGAGCTTTGGTTTATTCTCATGTGGGTTAGAGCCTTGAACTACACCTCAGAAGAGTAAAATTCTAAACCTGACTCTCCCATTAACTGTATATACCTACATGACTTCTGGAAAGTCCCTTTACTTCTCTTGAGTCTCAGTTTACTAATATGCAAATTTAGCGAGTTGTATTAGATGTCTAAAATCCTTTCAAGTTCTAAAATTCTGTGTTTTAATGTTCCAGTTCCTTAGAAGCGAAGTAGCATAATATAATAGAGAACTGGCTGCAGAGTCAGGAAGACCAGTGCTCAAGTATCCCCTCCATGCTCACTCCCATAGATGTTCTGTAGGAGGCCCGTCTTGATCCCATCACCTACCCCCACTCCCACCCCAACCCCCACTGCTAGTTACCTGCTCCCTGAGCTTACCTCCCATCTACTGTCTATGTACTTGTATGCATATAATTGTTTGTGTGCTTTCTCCACCGTTAGAATGTGAACTCCTTTTAGGCAGAGACCTAATTTTGCCTTTAGTTGAAATACCATTACCTGGCACATACAAAATACCTAATACTGTTGACTAACTGGTTCAAACTTACCAGCCCTGTCGAAAGACTTAAGCTCTCTATGCCTCCAAGCAACTCGATAAAACTAGAAGGTATGGGGAAGGTACCAAGCTTTATGAGGATTTTCCTCAATTCTCCCCTCCCCCCTTAAAAAATCCTTAACAGTATATTCTGGTTATTTCAACAACGTGGGCCGAGGTTTATGCTTATTTTATGAATTCATGCTTGGAGCAGCTGAAGCTTTCTGGTATTTGCAATGGCTAAGGCTAATGAAATTTAATAGATGACTGGAAAGAACTTGTGAAGAGATTCTTTTAAAAAAATAAAGAGAGGAGGAGAGGAACAACCTAATAAGCTAAACTTGAAAGAACAGAAACATATGGAGTACATTTCTCCTGACGTATGGATCCAGTATTTTAAGAGAACAGAGGCAAAATGTTTCTTGGCAATGTGACCTTTGGATTTTCCAATATCCTCTGAAGTTGTTTAGTAGCTTCAGGGACACCTCTTCTCCTTCTGAATGAATAATAGCCTACATTCCATCCAGTTTTCTTACTTTGAACAGTTATTTACTAAGCACTTTCTACATTCAAGGGACTGTTAGCTATACAAGTCAATAATACGTATAATCTTGCCCTCAAGGAGTTTATACTTTAGTTGAAGGGGTAAAATAGGCCCATGAAAGACTGTGGTGAAAAAGAGACTGTGTGGGCTCAGTGAAAAGAATGCTGGATTTGATTGTTGGGTGACCTGGGATTGAATCCTGATTCCACTGACAATTACTCCTCTCATTACTGGGAGATAAGTTCCTTGAGAGTAGGGAATGTTTTGATTTTCTCTTTGCGTGTCCAGTACCTAGCACAGAGAATGGCAAATAGTGGTTGCTTAATAAACACTTGTTGATTGATCTGTGTGATCTTGGGCAAGTCACAGCCTCTCTCTATAACCTCATCTATAAATTAGAAAGATTGGACTAGATGACTTAAGACCTTGGGTTTTGTTGTTGAGTCATTTCTCAGTCATATCCAACTCTTCATGATCCTATTTGGGGTTTTCTTGGTAAAGATAGTGAAGTGGTTTGCCATTTGCTTCCCTGACTCATTTTACAGATGAGGAAACTGAGGCAAGCAGGGTTAAATGACTTGCCCAGGGTCACATAACCAGTAAGCATCTGAGGCCAGATTTGAACTCCAATACTCCTGATTCTGTGCCTGGTTCTAGGTCATGTGGGTTACTTAGCTGCCTCAAAGTTCTGTGATCTTTAAAGGTCCCTTTTAGTTACAAATCTATGATCCTTTGGAAACGTTAAGCACATTAGGGGCATAAAAGTGCTATGAGAGATAAGAGGGTAAGGTAGGAGATATTGCATATAGCAAGAATATTAAGCAAAGTCTCATGGAGAAAGTGTTACCTGAGATGAGGGAAAGGAGAAGTCAAGAACATAAGTGATGACACTGCCTGTACTCGGTAAAAGGCTCAGATGAATCCTAAAGGAATGTGGTTTGAGATGAAGGTGGAAAGGTTAGAGTAGAACCAGACTGTGACTGTCTTGGGAGGTCAGAATAGACTCTGTACCTTAATATTTATTTGTCGTATATGGTGTAATGTTCTTTGCAGATTGCCTATATTTTTTCTGTTCCTTGACCTATTTAACTGATTTCTTCTGTACCTGTTGGTCCTCCTTATGATATTTATTGATTTTGTTGAAATAACCAGTAGAGAGACTTTTTGATGCCATCTAGACAAAGATATAAAGACAAATGCTTAACAAGCAGAGGAGGGAAAAATGCACACACAACCCAATTTTAAGTTTAAATTGTATTATTAACATTTTTTCCATTACTTTCTTAAATCGAGAGACAATCAACAGAACAATAAACAAAGCCCTGTTTTTTAGCATTTTCCAGTTTCTAAGGTGTAAATTCTCACACTGAACATTTAACAATTAGTTCTCAAGCCAGCTGCAGCACACCCTTGCATCTAGTCATCTTCTCCCTTATACTGACACTCTCATGTGGGAAATTTAACTCCAGGATTCCCTTGAAGAAGAAGGACCTATTTATCAATAATCATTTAACAAAGATGTTTTCTGAGTCCTCCTGGGAGAATAACCATTATCCATATGTCGATAGCAAAGAAGTAAATCAATAAACATTTATGAGGGAGCTACTAGGTCCCAGGCACTATACCAACTGCTGGGGATACAAATAAAGGCAAACACATGGTGGATATACTTAAATTAACCTAAAGAATCACCTTTCCTTTCTTTCCGCTCTTTTTCTGTCTTTTCCTGGGGCATAACAAATGACACAAAGAGGCAGAGAGGAATGGCCACTTGAGTGAACCCAAAAGAGGAGGCCAAAGTTCCGGAACTATCTCTTGGCTAATCCCTCTGGAAGCTCAAAGGCAACCATTTTCAGAGAAATTGAGTAAAGCAATCTAAACAGATCAACAAGTTTTCTTACAGCTGGCTGTTCAGATGGGAAAACTAAGGCAACATTTCCCCAGTTCCCCTCCCCATCAAAGGATGGGGCCAGAGTATCCATTCGAAAAGCAAAGGATGGAGAGCTTTGCTCTGAATGATCATTACTGTTCTCTCAACCTGCTTCTATGTAATGGAATTGAGGCAGTCACCAAGCAGCTTGAAGACAGATTAAAAGCATTCCTACAAAGAGGCCCCAGGGAGCTCCTGAAGATCAGAAATGCATAGTAGTGTGAGAAATGAGTAAGTATGCAGTCACTGGTACTGAACCACTGCTGGCAACTACCTCCACTTGGCAGCAAATATTTGAGTGTATATTTTCCTCATCTCTTTTCCTTCTCAATGCTCTCATCTTCCTTTCTTCTACTGATTGTGATATTTATCATAGCCCAGAGATAGATAGATAGATAGATACATAGATAGATAGATGCATAGATCATAGATATGCAGATAGATAGATAGAGATAAAAAGACAGAGCAAGCGTTTATTAAGTATTTATTGTGTGCTAGGCATTGTGATAAGCACCGTGGATAAAAAAAAAAAAAACAAGAGAATAAGACCATCTCTATTTTCCAGGAACTTACATTCTAATAGGAGAAAATAAAATATAAAGTGGAGCTATGAAGCACAGGGGGAAGGAAGGAAATTACCCATTTGAGGGTCAGGGAGCTAGTATATTGGTGGTACAAGAGGTAGAGTAGCATGTGAGTAGCATGGCTGGGCTTTTTCATAGTACAACAGTTCCAAGGAGAGCAGCCAGCCTCTTCAGAGACAGCAGCCATGTCTTATACTGTCATTTTATAAATAACCTGTCTCATATGAGAAGTCCACCATATCTGTGGGAACATATAAACAGAATACACCGCCACATGCCAAATACTCAACTGCAACATTCACGATCATGAGCACATAATCATGGGAGTCGATTTGAGGTCTTATGGGAGATTCAAAAGGCAGACCATACAGAAGTTCTGTGGCCTTGGTGGGCACCCTGAGAGCTGCTGAGTCTAGTGAGAGGAAAAGGCGAAGCCTGAGGAAAATTAGAACTGTAAAGACCATAGCAGTGAAGGGGAGTGGAAGAAGCCCCAGATTTGAAGATTGAAAAGAGAAATCTCATTTTCTTATGTATGAACTTGGGCAAGTCATTGAAAGTGGGCTTCAGTTTCTTTAACTATAAAAGTGATCTTCCCCAAAGTGACCATGTCACTCCCCTACTCATCCATCTCCAGTGGCTCCCTATTACCTCCAGCAACAAATACAAAAACATGTTTGGTGTTTAGAACTCTTCACAATCTGACCCCTTCCTACCTTTTCAGTCCTCTTATAGTTTGTGTTTAAACTTTACACTGTTCCATGTTCTCCACTAACATCCAGTGATACTGTCTTCCTTGCTGTTTCTTGTACAAAACACCACATCTCCCTACTCTATATGCTTTTAGTGGCTGTCCCTTGTGGTTAATATACTCTTCCTTGTTTCTGCCTACTGTCTTCTTGACTTCTCTCAATTCTCAGCTCAAATACTAGCTTCTGCAAGTAGCCCAGTATTCCCAGTTCTCCTGAACGCCTTCCTTCTGTGTTTATCTCCAGTTTATCCTATCTCATGTTTATGCATAGTTGCTTGCATGTTGTCTCCTCCATTCAACTGGAGCTCCTTGAGAGCAGAGACCTTGTTTTGGTCTTTCTTTGTACCCTCAAATGTTAACACAGTACCTGGCACATAGTAAATGCTTAAAAAATTCTCATTGACTGCAGCTTATACTTCCCCTATCTCCTTAAATGTCAGGTTGCCAGCTCTTGTCAGGGCAACAATCTGTATTCGTAGTTACGAACAATCTCCTTCTCCCCTTCCACTCAAAAATTTGATGTTTCTAACCTACTATAAATTCTTGTTATTATTCAGTCATTTCAGTTGTGTCTGACTCTTCATGACCCCATTTGGGGTTTTCTTGCAAAAGATACTGGAGGGGTTTGCCATTCCCCTCCCCAGCTCATTTTATAGATGAAGAAACTGAGGCAAACAAGGTTAAGTGACTTGCCCAGGGTCACACAGCTAGGAAATGTCTGAGACCAGATTTTAACTCAGGAAGATGAGTCTTCCTGATTCCAGGGCCAGCATGCTGTCTACTGCACCACCTAGCTGCCCAAACCTATTATAGACTGAAGGGTAAATAGCCAACTTCATTGAAAACATACATAAAGTAAGAGGAAGTAGGCTCCAAGTTGAAGACCTGAGGACTTCTTCTACCATCAAAGTGTATAAGCTTTAGTGAATGGGTTTGTTTGATCTATTTGAGTCCATTAAAGATTTTTTCCCATTTCATTCCTGGTTCTTAGCTATTACATATAGATAAGATGGCCAGATAAATAACAGCTAGTTTAGTGTGATATTATCAGATACACTCCCCCCCACCCCATACTTTAATTTGTGGCCAGATAACCAAGCTCTCATTAAAAACTATGGAAAGAAAATAGATCTAGTTGCTCATATTGTATGACATTTGACACTCTGATTTAAAGCTATATTCAGAAATTGTTGAAGTGGATCTTAATTATAACTGAAGGACTCACCACTAGGAATAGAAACAGTTCCAGTTCAGTTAGACAAAGAGTTATTAAGCACTATGCTAGGTGCTGGGCAGATTCAAAGATAGAAAACAATACAATCACTGCCCCTGAGAGCTCAGTCTTTTAGGGGGCTTGGGGCCAGGTTTTTATTTCATCAGCATGAGAAACTGCCCATGTGCAAACTCCTCCCACACAGGCAGTTAATCCCCTCACCTCTAGCTTGGTCTTAGAGCAGGGGTTATTAAATTTTTTTGTGATATAGACCCCTTTGCAGTCTGGTGAAGAATCTGGATGTTTTCTGAGAACAATGTTTTTAAAGGCACAAAATAAAATTCATAGAATTACACAGGAAATCAATTATACTGAAATATAATTATTAAAACACACATGTATATACATACATACATATATGTGTATGTATGTGTGTATATATAAGTTCACAAACCTTAGATTAAAAAATCCTATTTTAGATAACTGCCAGAGGACAGTAATTGGTCATTGTAGGTGGTGCAGTGCGGGGTCTGGAGTCAGGAAAACTCATCTTCCTGAGTTCAAATCTGTCCTCAGACACTTATTGTGACTTTGGGCAAGTCACTTAACCCTGTTTGCCTCAGTTTCCTCATCTGTCAAATGGGCTAGAGAAGGAAATGGCAAACCACTCCAGTATCCTTGCCAAGAAAATCACAAATGGGATCATGAAGAGTCGGACATGACTGAAAAATGTCTGAACAATACATGTCAGAGAAAAGACTTGAATCCGGGCTTTCCTGACTCTGAGGCTAACCTTCTATCTACTATACCAGGCTGTCCCGCAAGGGGGGATAACACATGTAAACAAATAATTAGTTAGAATGTGGTAAATATGTAGAAAAGAGAAAGGGAAAGTGATTATGGAGGGAAGAATCATTTTTACTTAAAAAGGGAAATCATTGAAAGCTTCATGGGAGAGGTGTCACTCTTGATCTTAGACTTGAAGGAATCAAAGGATTTCAACAAATGAATGTATTGGACTCCTTTCCAAGTCTGTGCAAGTAGGGTGAGGTAGGAAAGAGGGCAGGATTAAGTTGCAGAAGCACAGTTGCTCAGTTTGGTGGACAGGCTGAAAAGGTAAGTGGTACAGTCAATAGAGCACTGAATCTGGAGTCAGAAAGAGCTGAGTTCAAATCTGGCCTGAGACACTAACTAGCTGTGTGACCCTGGACAAGTCACTTAACCTCTGTTTGCCTCAGTTTCCTCATTTGTAAAATAACACCTACCTGCCAGGGTTGTTGTAAAGATCAAATGAGATAATATTTGTAAAGTGCCTATAAATAATAAGAGATATAAATGCTAGTAAATATTGGATATTATCATTATCCTTGAATGCCCAGATAAAGAGTTCATATTTTATCTTGTAGGCAAGTGGGAAGTGGTGGAAGATTTTTGAACAGTGGAATGAAGGGCTTAGATCTCTATATGAAGATTTCTTTGGCAACCCTGCATAGTATGGATTGAAGAGGTAGAAAGAACAATTAGAAAGCAATTAAAAATAATTTAGAGGAGAATTAACAAGAGCCTGAATTATGCTAGTGACAGTGGGATGGAAAGGAGGGGATGGATTTGAAAAATGCAGCAGAGGTAGGATGAGATGACTTGGTAACAATTGCATGTGAGAAATGAGAAAGTAGGAAGAGTAAAAGGTGACTTCAAAGTTGCAATCCTGAATGACAGTGAGGATGGTCACCCCCTCAAAAAAACTAGGGAAGTTAGAAGAGAAGGGAAGATTTAGGAGGGAAGACAATGAGCTCTGTTCAAACAAGTTGAGTTTCAGGTGTCTCTGGGACATAGAAGCAGGCAATGTGGTATGGGAGCTCCAGGTTGAAATTGTCTCTAAATATGGCAAGCTTTTACAGACTGGACTTTATTCATTCAGAGTAAAACATCACCAAGTCACTGATTTTGAATTTAGCACATTTCCACATCATCTATAGTGACAATGATAAAAATGAAATAATTGGTCAATATGTTTCACAGAAATTAGACTCCAATTTCCAACTTTGGTGGAGCTGACCATCTTCTTTATTAGTGCTTGTCAGTGCACAAAACAGGTAGTGATGGTATCTTCATAATGTTTTCATAATTAAGATAGTTATTCCCTAGTCCCATCTTATCTTTCAGATCTTCCCCCACCATTACTCTTCCCAATTTGAACTCTTTACTCCGGTCACACTGGTTTGCTCCGTCTGTTTCTCTAACCATATTTCATTCATCTCTGCCCCCTTTTCTTTTATTAATTTCAAAGTGCCCTTCACCTCTCTTTCCATCTATCCTAGTCATATCTTGCCTTTTAAGTACTGTTTGAGTTCCAACTTCTCAATAATAAAAGCAATAACTACTAACATTTATGTGATTCTTTACAACCTACCAAAATATTTTCCTTAAGTTAGTTTTATGAGGTAGATAATAAAATTACTGTGATGTCAGAATTCAATTTAAACACTTAATGAACATTTACTATTTGTAAGGCTCTGTATTAGATGCTGGGGATACAAAGACAAAATTTAAAATAATCCCTACCCTCAAAGAGTTTAATATGACTCAGAACCACAGAATTTTGGAACAGGAAGGGTCCTTCTTTAATATTGCCAACAAGTGGTTCATTGTCCAGCCTGCGTGACAGGGAGGGGAAACCCCCTACTTCCCAAAGTGCTCTATTTGACTTTTGGACAGCATTAATTGTTAACAAGTTTTTCCTTGTATCAATCCAAAATCTTTTTCTCATTGTTTTCTGCTTTCTGAAGCCGAGGAAAACATGTCTAATACCTCTTTACTTGAGAGCCCTTGAAATGTTCAAGTGTTCAGCTATCATACCCCAACTAAGTCGTTTCTTCTCCAAGCTAAACATCCCCAGTTTCTTCAGCAGATGCTCACACGGCATGATTGCAAGGCCCTTCATGATCTCGGTTGCTCTCCAGTTTCTCAATGCCCTTCTTGAAACGTGGACTGTAGAGATGAACACGATGCTTCAGATTTGATCTGATCAGGATAAGGTGGGGGCAATGGGAATAAAATTTTCCTCTTCTTGAATGCAGCCAAAGATTACAATAACTTTTTTGGTTGCTGGATACCAGTGACTCATATTAAACCTGCAATCCACTGAAAACACCAGGGTCTATTTCAGATGAACTGAATTGCTTTCTAGTCATATCTTATCCTCCTTGTATTTGTAAACTTGAATATTGCGTGTGTGTGTGTGTGTGTGTGCCTAAGTGTAAGAATTTAAATTTACCTCTATTAAATTTCATTTCATTTGGAAGCTTTTCCTTTGAGTTGAAATCTCATCTACCTGAGCTTCTACTGATTGTTGCTAGTTCTGCCCTCTGGGAATGAGCGCAAGTGTAATCCTTCTTCCATATGATAACCCTTCAAAATGTTGAAACCAGCTATCTTCTCCCCCTCCCCAACCCATCCCCATCTTTTCTCTCAGCTAAGCATTGCTACTTCCTTCAGTTGATCCTTCTATGGCCTTGTCGAAGAAAAAAAAAAAGATACTGTTCTCTGCCTCATTTAGGACATAAGCCTGTCAGAAACAATTTATAAATTTAACCAGTTTTTTCTCGGTCTTTCTGCTTAGAGGGGGAAACATCCAAAGCAGCAGAGCTTTCTCATGCCTTTGAAAGTCAAACACAAGCCATATTGGAGTTATAATTTACAGGATCCCCAAACAAAGAAAAATTCACAATACGAGGAAACACAGTTACAGAGCTTAGGTTAAAAATCAATCAGACATGACAGTTGCAACTTAAAATGATGGCACCTCCTAGAGGATCATTTCCTTGACCAGTAAGTCCAATCAAAGGGTGAGTTAGGCAATATCCTCAACTAGACTAAGGTGTCCATCTCTAAGTCTGATTTCCACCCTCAATTCATTTTTACAGGCTTTTAGCATTAGTTCTTTTAATCTTTAGTTCCTTGACAGAAAGTGATTGGACCTCTGAAAAAAGGAAGGTGGATGCATTTAGTAGATAGCATTCTTTTCCTAGAAGTATGATTAAGGAAGTTTGGAAAACACTTTACTCTGGAGAAATATTTATTTCTTAACCTTTTAGCAATAGAGGGCTTTTATATGATTGTACAACACATTCTCTGTTCTCCTCGGTGTCTTTCTTAAAACATGACATCTCAAATGGAACATACTATTCTAGATGTGGTCTGACCAGGACAGAAAACCACCAGACTATCATCCCCATTGTTCTGGACACCATGCCTCTCAATGAAATCTAGTATAATATTAGCTTTTTTAGCTACTCTTTCCCCAGTTGATTCATATTGTAGGTGTGGCTCACTAAAACCCAAGATTTTTTCTTTTATTTTACAAACGAAGTTGCAGGCTTACAGATAAGCTTCTCCATTTTACACATGAGGAAACTTAGAGGAAACATTACTTGTCCAAGGTCACATGGATACTGTATCAGAGCCAAAATTTGAACTCATCTCCTGTGTCTTGGTTCAATGTTCTATTTACTGACTAGACTGACTGGATTTCCAAGCCATAGATAGCAATTTCTCCCTCCTCTGAAGTTGTATTATACTACTATATGTATTATTGTTTTAATTTTTCATCTCAATGGAAGGCAGGAATCATGTCTTTTTCTTCCTTGTATCCTCCACAACCACACCAGGCATATGACAATTTCTTAGTTAGATTTTGCTATCATACTTGCTTCTTTGATAGCCTGCTTATTGCCTTAATGAAAACTAGTGGAAAAACAGTGTTTTGTCTTGAAATTTGAAATAATATGATTCTCATTTTAAATTTTTTCTTTCAAAGCATGTGCCTCTATATTGGAAGTTTCAGGAAGAAAGATGAATGTGGTTTAACAGAAAGTGCCCTGAACTTAGAATCATGGCATCATAGAATTAGAACTGGGAAGGACCTCAGAGGTCAAGGTTATCTAGTCCAACCTCTTCATCTTACAGAAGAGGAAATAGAACCCAAAGAGATTAAGTGATTTGCCCAAGGTCATGCAGGTAGCAAGTAGCAAATATGGCACTTGAACCTCGTCCTCTGACTCCAGAGGAATGGTTTCCCCCCTGCTCTATACTGCCTAGTTTCTAGTCCTAGAGCATCTACTGATTAGTTGTGTGATCTTGGTGAGTCACTTAACCTTCTCAACTTTAGTTTCTAAAGGAAGGAGATTGGACTATATAATTTCTAAGGTCCCTTCCTGACCTTGTATGCTCAGTATAAAGAACTATCAAATAGAATGATACAAAAAAAGAAAGAAACTTGAAAGAATAAATAAATGAATGGAAAAGCATTTAAATGCTTATGTATCGAACAATGTGCTATGATCTGGAGATACAAAGAGGGAGAGACAGTTCCTTCCCTACAGCAGGCTGAGCTGTAAGGTGGATGGGATGACCAAGAAATCTAAAAGGTATTGTAGGAATACAAATGACAACACCATAAGGTACTTCAGTTGCATCATTAGGTCAGATGACAGCACTAGGGGCCTGCAGGATGTAGAGGTTGGGCGGATGGTAAGATCCAATGGTCTTCTCTATCATCAGAAGAAATAGTGTGTGACTTCCATCTCATCCAATCTGTGTGAGCAGCCAAGCAGTATGAAAAGGGTTCTTTTTGGGGTGTTCTTTCTGCCCACCAGGGGAGGAGTTAAGAAGGAAAATAATTTAAGAGTAAGCAGGACTCTCATCTGTGTTATTTGAATACTGTGTCTCATTTAATGAAATCTAAAATAACAATAGCTTTTTTGATTACCGTGTTCCCCTGTTGACCCCTCTTCCTCCCACATAATGGGAACAGTTACAACATAAACACAACCCAGACAACAACAATAGCAATTGCACAGGTGCTATTGGGAAAATTCTCATCACCCTTATTCTCATCCACTATCTTCCACATCATTGTGACAGACAGTACTGTCAAAGATAGATAGATAGATAGATAGATAGATAGATAGATAGAATAAGGTCAGAAAGGCTGGTTGGGGCAATATTGTGCCATCTAAGGTGTTTGTATAGGCAATAGGAATCAATAAAGGTTTTTCAGTAAGGGCAGGAAAGTGTCATGGTTAAACTTATAAGTTTGGGAGTTTATTTTGGTAGGCTAGCTTAGATAAAGATAAAATTTGAGGTAGGGGCATTCTGTAATAGGCTAATAGAATAATTCAGGGAAGAGTTGAGAAAATCTGAACTAGAACAGTAGCTTTGACTAGAGAGAACACAAATGTGAAAGATGTTGTGGAGGTAGAATCCTGCTTAAAATAAGTGGATCAGTGACCAGGGCTAGAAAATAACTACCACCATGCTGTCTCTCTAGCTGAATTTCAAGATTGAGGATTAAAAGATGGTTCATTCCTGCCATAACCCAGAGGCCTCTCTGCTTGTGTGTGGGGAAAAAAATGTCCAGTCTTGGCCAGTAGCAAAATGATTTTCATCATTATAACCTTGTTATCAATGGTTTCAAACTGCTGAAAAATTTTCCTTCAGGGCTGCAACTCTCTATATTTGGTCTTGCGCCAAAAGGTGTAGTATTTGAATGAAATTGGTCTCGCCATTCTTCCCTTAGGGGAGCACGGAAATATATTTTTTTTTGCTTAAAAATTCATTTCCCTTCTTGGCTCAAACAACTGAACTTATAACCATCAACTTCATATCTAAGTCAGTTTCAATAAAGAATCAAATCTTGTAAAGTGTTAAAATGTTTGAGCTAAGGTAGGAAAGTAGCTTAAATCCTATTCTTAGAATAGGAACTGAAAGGAGAAGCTTATGGAGTGTTCAAGTTCATTCTGTCAGAGGTGTGCTGCAAATTGATAAATCAGAGAAAGAAGGAATTAGCAGTTTCTAACTAAATGGTTATTTATACTGCCCTCCCAAACATTAACATGGTAATAATAGAGCCATATTTTTCTTACCCTTTCTATTATTCTAGTAAGGAAATTAAATATGTGGTGAAAAATAATAGACTACTATTTCTTATCATTTTAAAATAACAAAAACTTAAGTCAAATCCTATTAGAACCAGCACTTTCTCAACAGAAATGTCTATTTAACAAAGTATTTCCAAGATGTAGCCGCTGGCCTACATACTACAAGAAGAATCACAGAATGTTCAGAGATAGAGGGGATGGTACAGGCCCTGTCCTAATAATTACTTATAACATAAAACACACAAAAATAGGAATTTTAAAAGGATGAGAGAAAAGTGAAATAATATTTGATTATAAAGTCAATAGCTAGTCACTGAATAGGACAATGACGTGGGCAGATCTTCACTTTAGGTAAATCACTTTAGCAGCTGAATGTAGAATGGATGAGACAGAGAGAGAGGGAGAGGGAGAGGGAGAGGGAAAGGAAAAGGGAAATGAAGAAAGAGAGGGAGAGATCTGAGACAAGATTTGAGACAAGAAGACCAGTTAAAAGGCTATTTCAATATTCCAGGTCATAAGTAGCAAGACCCAACTATGGTAGTAGGTATGTGAGGAAAGAGAATAGAATAGATGAAAGAGAGATGGAAGTAGAAACAAGATTTCATAAACTGATTGGATATATAGGGTGAAAGAGTGAGGAGCTCACATCTCTGAGGTTATAAGTCTAAGTGACTGGAAGGATGATGGTACCCTGAACAGAAGTAGGAAAGTTTGACAGGGGGTGAATTTGGGAGAAAAGATAGCATCATGAGAGCTGCTGTGCCCATTACAAACTATCTATTCCTCCTCATCCTGTAGTACTTCATCCCACATCAAATGAGGAGGATGGGGCTCTTACTCACTTCCTGACTACCATAGAATGCAAATCCCACCCTTCAAGGAGTGCCTGACACAGTGTTCTGGAAGATAGCAGTAAGGATGAGGATGATGGGCATTTTTCAAGTGACAACTATACAATTGCTGCTGTTGTTGTTTGAGGTTTGTTTGTGTTATGACTGTTCCCAAGGGTCCCCAACCTGACTCAGGAAGGGAGAAACTTGGAGCTTACCTAGCAAAGGGAGAAGACAGAATGGGCTAGTGTTGGTGGTTAATGCTAAGTGAGGTTATTTTGGAGACAAGTCCCAGGATTGGCTATTGTGGGAAGGACAGGATATAATTCATATTCCCACATTCTGATTGGCTGACTATACATCTCTTGGGATTAGGCCACCAACCCTCCCCCCCTTTCACCATGTCCTGACCTCCACTTTGGAGACCATTGTTCTAGTTTATCAATTTCTTCAATCATTGCTCTGTCATCAAGTATGTTATCCATCCCTCTCAGTTTCCTGCCATTTGTAAATTTGATAAGTATGGCTTATTCATTTATCCAACTCATTGTTGAAATATGTTTATTGACCCAGTGTCAATCACGGATCCCTAGAGCACCAGTAGATATCTCCTTCCAAGTCCATATCTTAACTACTGATAACTTCTCCTCTGGGTATGACCATTCAACCAATTCTGAATCATAGTCATATTATTGTCTAGCTTACTACCTTCCATTGTTTCCACAAAAATATCAAGACACCGTCAAAAAGTTAACTTAAATGTAAGTTAATTGTATCTACAGAATTTCCGTAGTCTTTCAGATTAATAACCCTATCCAAAAAAAAAAAAAAGAGAGAGTGAGAGAAAGAAAGAAGGTTGGTCTTGCCTTTAGCAAGTACAAAGGCTAAGCACTTGTTCACAGATCATACTCTGTAGATTCTCCACTTGCATGACCACTTCTTGATAAATCTATGCTGACTCTTTGCAATTAACATTCCTGTTCTCGATGTTCCCAATCATCCCTTTAATAATATTTTCTGGAATATTTTCAGGAAATGAATTCAAGGTCCCTGGCCTCCACTTTGCAGACTCCATTCTCTTCCATTTTTTGGAAAATCAATACCTCTTCTTTTTCATTCTCATAATCTGACAAAAATCATTGAAAGGGGCTCAGTAGTCATATCTGCCAGTTCTTTCAGTACCCGAGAATGTAATTTGTCTGGGCCAGATAAATTGAACTCATCAAAGGCAGCTAGGCTCCCTCTTCTCTTTTCTTATCTTGGGTATCATCTTTCTATAAACCATTTTTCTTCTGTCTTTTTTTCAGCCCAATTATCATTCTCCCTGAAAAAGAAAACAGAAACAAAATAATATTGGAATTACTATCCTTTTTCTCCATCAACCAGAGGGAGCTAACTTACTCCCTTT
The DNA here is from genome assembly GCF_900497805.2 of Vombatus ursinus. Classification (NCBI taxonomy): domain Eukaryota; kingdom Metazoa; phylum Chordata; class Mammalia; order Diprotodontia; family Vombatidae; genus Vombatus; species Vombatus ursinus. Next base: position 48,086,171 of record NW_020948983.1, on the reverse strand, counting down.
TTTGATCCTCCTCTTTTACCTGATAATAGCATTTGGAAAAAAAAATAAAAACCACTTTTTGGATACACTTAACTTTCCTCACCAGCCTTTCACCTTGCTCTGAGCTGTAGCACTCCTAACATTATTCTTATAGGACTAAACTCCATTTTCATATTCATGTAAAGAAGTAGTCAGACCATCTAGGATCTATAATTCTGTGATCTTTAAGGCTCCTTTTAGTTATAATATCTTAAATCTAGATGGTTTGACTCCCTCCTTTGACATGAATGTAAAAGTGAGATTCCCTCAAATCAACTTAGATTTATCAAAGACATATTCACGCATCTGTGTATTTGTGTATCTATCTATAAATGATTCAGCAAAGGCATATACATCTATATAGACATGTATTATATATTATATATAAATATAGTGATATTATATATATAATATTATATTATACAACATATAAATTATAATATGTTGTTGTTGTTTTTCAATTGTTTCAATTGTGTCTGACTCTTTGTGACCCAATTTGGGATTTTCTTGGCAAAGATACTGGAGTGGTTTGCCATTTCTTTCTCCAGCTCATTTGGCAGATGAGGAAACTGAGGCAAGTGACTTGCCTAGATTCCCACAGGTAGTAAGTGTCTGTAGCCAGATTTGAACTTGGAAAGATGAGTCTTCTTGACTCCAGACCCAGCCCTCTATCCACTGGACCACCTAGCTGCCCTCATATATTATAACATATAAACGACATCATCATACATAATATAATTTACCTATTGTAGTTATAATACTTTATTTGTATAGACAGAGATGTCTGACAAATCTAAGTTTATTGGTGAGTTGCATGTGCAATATTTAGTAGTACAAAACTATTTCAAAAGAATTTGGTTAGTTCCTTGCAGGTCGTTACAAAAGGATTTCATTTGCTGTCACTTTAATAATATGATATATGTAAAATTTGGGCTACGGCATACAAACAGGAAAGAATAGTGACCATATTCACTAATTAGGCTCATAATAATTCATATTTACATAGCATAATAAAGTTTATAAACTTCATTTCTCAAGACTTTATAAGGTTGGTATTAACTGCCTTTGACAGATTGAAAAACTAAGATTCAATGAACTTGTCATATTCTTATCTTAATAACTTTCATTGTAAAGACTTGAACCCGTGCCTTCTCTTGATTACAAATCTATTTCTTTTTCTCCTACACCAAGCTGCCTCTAAGTCATAGAATTGTTAATGGCTTCCAAAATCATATGAATTAGATGATCTAAAACTACTTTAAATAAATGACCTAATTTCTTCTTATGGATATCCAAGGCATGATAGGCACCACAAAGAATGAATAATAAGAAAAAGACTTTTTTGAAAGTCATAGGTTCATAGCACCATAGTTTAGAGCTGGAAGGAACTCCAGGCACCAATCGTCTAGTACAAATCCCTGTGCACCTGAGAGGCTATGACTTGTTCAAGGTCACACAGGTTTTAACTGTCCAGAGTTGAGATTTGAATTCGAGACTTCTATTCCAGAGGCAATGCTCTTCCCTCACACTTTACCTGGAGGGAATAGTATAATCTAACTTTTTGCATTGTTAGAAAGTTCAAAATCCCAAATTTGTCTCATTCTATTTTGTGCATGCAGTTGAATTCTATCCTTTGTTACTTTTAGCAACATTCCTGATGTTTTGTTTGTGAATAATCAACAAATCTGAAACTGCAAGAAAATACACAACTAACATGTACATACTTGAGAAATTCAAGTACTTTATCCTATACTCAAATTTATAACCTTGGTGAACCAAAAAGGCACTTAGTTCAAACAAATGATTGTAATTGACAGTAGGTGCGTCAACCTGACTGTCATTAGTGAATTTATCATTGCCCTTTGTGTTTCAGTCATATGGGTTTCAAAGCGATCAAAAATTCATCATAAAGAGGTTGGGTATTTTAAGGTAGGTTTGTGTGACAGGGAAATCGAAACATAAATCTTCATATGCAAGAAAGTACCTATACATGCACACACACAATTATGAAATTGTTCATGACGACTTTGTGGAGGGGCTGTATGTCAAACATGTTGCTACTGATTCCCAGTGATGAGATAATGTCTCTGACACCTGAGTCACCCTAAAGTTTAATCATTATAGTTAGAGTACACACATTTATGTTGGGAAAGTAATGTGGTTTTTTTAGTACAAGTCAGGACAATTGCCTTCATGTTTCCAGTGTCTGTCACTTTTTAGTTCATATTATCTCCTAGAAATAGATCATTATCATTGCTTGTATTTGTAACATTAACTATTCTAAGACACTCAAGTCAGGCAAAAATGACATTTTGCTCCTTTACAATGTTCTAAAAGTCTTTGTGATAAAACTCTCTCCTAGCTTTATGCATGGTAAAATATATTTTAGGAGGTGCTTTTGCCTTGTCTTTTCACACTTTGTGAAAACCATTAACAAGAAAGAGCATGAATATCAAAGATCTTTATGAATTTACTTTTGAACATGTACCTTTAAACATTTTATTCAGTGGAACATCTTCAGGTATTCAATCTGAGAAAAGTGGGTTTTTATTCTATTAATGTAAAAGCACCAGCATTTTCATTTATATATATATATATAAAATCAGCTTGGATCAAGTTCTTTTATTACGACTCTTCTTTCTTTGTTTAACCATAACAACCAAACCAATGAACTTTTTCAGTTATTTCTTTAATACATGAATCACTTTATCCTTTTGCCTAAAAAATGTTCTCATGATAGTTGAGATAGGGAGAAAGGAGTAAGATAGCATTTATAAAATATGTAGAATTTTTGAAGATTAAGTTCTACTCAAAAAAACAAAAATGTGGTATTTATCTACCATGCTTATTGACAAAAGTATCACCAATATCATCAACATTGGTAAGTAGCCATTGGCTCTAGGCTCCATCTTTGTAGTTTTTTGGGAAGATATAAAATAGCTTGTCTGAATCTGATTAGATTTTAAAGGTATAAAAATATTACATTTTTGTCTAATGGTACCTAACTATTAAAAATACACAGTTTAATACACCCACTCCTCAGTACCCTGGCCTTAGAATTTGCCACATAGGTTGTTAGTCCAAAATATGAGTCTTTGCTGTTGTGAAATGTAGCTTACATTATATGATAATGCCATATCCTTGAAGCAAAGGATAGACTGAGCTTCTCAAATGATATTTTTTTGAAACAAATAAGGCATTGGTATATTTAGCTCATATAATATAATGTCATATCATTGAAGTATAGGAAGTCTGAATGCTCACATGGGATCCCCTTAAAGTAAACAAGCCTTGCTAAAATAGTATAGAAATATTCTCAACCAAATTGTCTCATAGGTTAATTATGGATAAAGATGGTGTCAGCGTCCTTTTTTTAAAGTCTTGTGCTTTGGCACACAAAAAGGAGGGGTTATATTTGTTTTACTTGGCCTCAGAGGACAAAAAAAATTGCAAGGAGGTAAACTTAGCTTTGCTATAATGAGAAACTTCTGAATAATGAGAGCTCTCTAAAAGTGGGATGGGCTGGCTCTGGGATTTAGCTGGTCTCCCTGTTTTGGGGGAGTCTTCAAGGAAAGACTCACTGGCTGTGTTGTAGAGGGAGTTCTTTCTTAGGTATGACTTGGACTGGATGACTCCTGAGATCCTTTTCCACTCTGAGATTTTGTGAACTAATAAACTGAAACTGCCCATACGGGCCAGACCTTCCTGTGTTTAGGTTCCTGCTGAATTTAAGATGTGTCTGATCTGAAAATATATCGATGACCTAAAATGAAATAGCCCAGTGAAGTTGCATACGTGGGTCTAGGTTCTAATGTCAAAGTGCAAATCCCAGATAGTTAAAAAGTGCTTTTGAAAAATTCCTTAAATTGCCCCTGAAGTACAATGTGGTATCTTCAACAATTGGCATTTAAAGAGACTTGTATCTCTTTAAAAGAAGGAAGATTTTTTTTTTAAGGTTACAGTTGAATCTGTATAAATTAAATGCACACATGATATAATTCTATCATATAGGCAATCTGCAACTTAAAAAATCTTGATTAACAAATGAAATTTATATTTGAGCGGGCACTGCTGCCATCTTTTTTCCACTTTGCTGCTGGCACAGTCAGAGGTGACTTGAGTCAAGAGGAGTTCCCATTCTTACCTCTAGGCAGGCAGTTCACTGAATATGTAGCTAAAATTATGTATTCTTGAACCCCAAGTTGAAACTCAGAATGCACTTTCTCGTGGACTGCACTGACCCCTATCTTGATGTGATCAGGCAGTACCAGGACCTAGACATCTGCCTGGCTGCTAGACCTCAAATAAAAACCATCTTGCATTGGCCTGGAAATAGTCCACTCAGCACTGGAGTAAGTTCTGAGGCAAAGCTGACCTGGTCAAGGACTAGCTCAATCTTGTCTCATTCTTTTAGAACCAGCCTGGCTCCAGGATTTTACCAACTCTCGCCTTGACTATTATTAGGCAGAACCAGGACCAGGGACGGGATACAATGCCCTCTTGCACGCATGTCTTGTCCAGCCCCAATTTCTTTCTCAGGTATAGATAATCAAATCTATAATATAGATAAAAAAAAATGCAAAAGTGACAATTTATTGCCCTGTGACTTCACTCAGTATCCACATAATTCTGAGGGGTTTAGACTGCCTAGTCCAAGGAGCTGGCCCTTGGCCACTCCTCCCTACTCCCTCATTCCCATTCATATCAGCTTCACTACTCTTGTACCCTTATCCTACTGTTCCCTAGCATTCCATTGTGCCCTGTTCTATTGTCAACAAATTGCTCTTCATAATAGACCTATGCCCTCTCCTCATAAAATAAATAGTAATAATTAATTTTTGTTGTTCAATAGTTTCAGTCATGTCCAACGGTGTGTGATCCCATTTGGAATTTTCTTGGCAAAGATACTGGAGTGGTTTGCCATTTCCTTCTCAAGCGCAATTTATATATGAGGAAACTGAGGCAAATAGGATTAAGTAACTTGCCGAGGATCATACAGCTAGTAAGTGTCTGAGGCCGGATTTGAACTCATCCTGACTCCAGGCCCAGCACCCTACCTACTGTGCCACCTAGTTGCCCCTAATTAATAGCTAACCTTTATATAGCACTTTAAACTTGGCAAAGCTCTTTAAATGTCTCATTTGTTCCTCATAACAATTCCATGAAGAAGGTACTGTTATCACCCCCATTTTACAGATGAAGAAACTGAGGCACAGAAAGGTAAAATGTGTTGCCTGGGGTCACACAGCTAGTAATTACCTGAGATAAAATTTGAACTCAGGTCTGATTCTTCAGTCCTAGGGTCTATCCACTGTGCCATCTGGCTTTTAGTCACTTAAAATATGTATACAAAGAAATCTCTTTGTATTTACTTTGCATTTACTTAAGTATGTACACATTGTTCTCCCTCAATAATATATATACATTTAGAGGGCAGAGACTGTTTCATTTTTGTTTTGTTTCCCCAGCGTCTAGGACGATGTGTAGCACGTAGCAGTAGCTTAATAAATATATCTTTGAAGTAAATGGGAAGTGGTTTTATATTCTGATTCAATGATACTTTTAGTGCATTGATATAGAAGTCCAAGGGGTAACTAGGTGGTGCAGTAGATAGAGACCAGGCCTGGAGTCAGGAAGATCTGAGTTCAAACCTGGCCTAAGCTATTTGCTAACTGTATGACCCTGGGCAAGTCACTTAACTCTTTGCCTCAGTTTCCTCAGCTGTAAAATGGGGACACACTGGGGAAAAAATGGCAAGCCACTCTAGTATCTTGCCAAGAAAACCCCATGGCCAAAGTCCATGAGGTCAAGTAGAGTCAGACACGACTGAATGACTGAACAACAAGTAGAAGTCCAAAGATCTGAGTTTTAATTCTAGTCATCATTTCCATTTTGAGCCTGTTTCCCCATCTATAAAATTATCTCTAAGCAACTCCCTTCCAGCTACAACATTCTACATATCTATTAGTTTAATATTATGGTGAAACAATATCATGCAGTAAACAGGCTTATGGGGACTGTCCTGGGCAGCTAAGCACCATTTTAATAATTTGTTTTTAAGGTAGAAAAATGACTTCCTGGTAAACAGTTATCCAAGGAACCAACTTAACAACAAACATTTGAAACACAAACTACTTATAAGTTGAAGACTGGTAGTAGTGGGATAATGTCATATTTTCAGGTTTCAATAAAAATGTACTTGCCCACGGCATAATTCTTTTAGATTCAGCCTGATTTCTGGTGTATGTTAATTGGCATGACTGAGTTACCTGGTACTCAGAGCATTCCTGCAGCAGAACCCTGGGGCCTACCTTAATTTTCATTGAACCATAATAATCAGAATTAGAAACATATACTGAAGCATGGGTACTACCAACGCAATAGACATAGTGATTCACGGGCTCAATTTACCTTAAGTTTCCTGTCTCACATGATGAATTTCTTTTCTGTTTAGTAGGGAGAACAAAGTTAAAAAAAAAAAGGAAGCAGCAATCTTTCTGAAACTAGAAATATTGTATGGATTTGCCATTTTTATGTCTGAGTCAAAAGAGTTATATTTTGTAATGAATTCCACCTTTTGTTCATAACTAAACATATCCTTGGTATGGTTTATTTCACTGAATGACTTTCAAGTCGTCAAGAATAAAATGTCACTAAACCATGGTTAGTATTTTATTATGCACAGCTGAGTAATCAGTGAAGTCATGGATTAGAGAAAAAAGGGCTATCCAAACAGAAGCCCTACTTAATTTTCTTTGAGATGCGTAATTATATCCATCTACTTACATGTGTATATATGTACCTATATATACCTACATGTATATATACACACACATTCAGATTCGTTGAGGGGGAGGGTATTTTTTTTATTCATTTTGGACTTAAATACAAAAAGACAAAAAAAGGAAAAAAAGAACAGTTCCCTTTACACAGCACAACATAAAAAAAAGGATTCATTATAAAACCATGAATTTCCATTTCACAGTTTCCTTTTTTTTGAAGCTACCCTATTTTTTGTGTTTCCTTATAAGTTTTCTTTTGTTCTCTGCTGTGTACTTTTTTTCTCCCTCCCTCCCCATCCCGCCCTAGAGAAGGCTACAATTAGACACACATACACATATATAAAATACACACATATATGTATGTATTATGTGTGTGTGTATATATGTGTGTATAAAACCATACTATACATACTTTTATTTATCAGTTCTTTCTCCAGATGTGGTTAGCATCTTCCTTCATAGGTCCTTTGTAGTTGATTTGAGTACTTATAATACTCAAAATTACTTAGTTATTCAAAGTTGTTTTTAGAACAATATTGCTGGTTCTATTCATATTCAGATTTTATAAAACTGCTCCCTCGTTCCATCTATCCCATCTGTGTATGTGTATGTTGGTTCTGACCCATTATTTCATGGTTCTGTAAGCTCACCTCCACCAATGCCAATCAGCAGCTAGTTTCTAATTTACAGTCTTAGGTAATTGCCTGGGACATTGAGAGATTAAATAACATAGCAGCAATCAGAACTACTACGTGCCAGAGGCAAGACCTGAACTCAGGCCCCTCTATCTCCCAAGGCCCACCCACTGCACCACTCTGTCTCTCCACTGTAATATGGTTCAAAGACAGGACTTGGAAGAAGATTTTTCTGATTTCCAATGACTCCACTCAGTGTATCTGTAAGTTTTACTCTTGGGCTTAATTTGGAACCGTTGTTGGTGCTAGTCATAATAATAATAATAACAACAATGACAGTAGCTCACATGTATTGCATGAGGTTAGGTAGTACAAATAGTATTATCCTCATTTTACACTTGAGGAAACTGAGAACAATGAGGTTAAGCAGATTTCCCAGAGCTAGTAAGTAATGCAGCCAGGATTAAATTTCAGAGAGTCTTACTACAAGCCAGCTCTCTCTCCATTACACCACACTGCTTTCTCCTTTCTGTTGTCCCTTCTCCTTTGAACTAAGCTTCTGACTTTGTTACATATCTTTAGAACTTAGATAGATGGCCAACCCTACTGTAAAAAAAAAAAATCCTTCTCTTGTTCTGATGTTTCCATACACTTTTACCTGACTGTAAGAGCCTGCCTATACTTCATCTGTCCTGTGGTGCCTTAACCTCTAGACTATAACACTTGCTGGCAAACATTGGACAACTCTCTTTAAACACACACAAACTTACACATGCACACACACAGTAAAACAGAAATAGTTGGAAACAAATTACAATTTAGCTTTGTGTGTTCACCATCATAACATGTCTCATCAGTTTCTTTACTCCATCAACAATTTCTAAAATCCAGAAATGTTCAATGAGTCTCAAGTCAACAAGCATTTCTGTGTGTGTGGGTGGGGAGAGATGAAGGTACCCATGTACCTGGTGGGATGGGATGGCAGATAAAGCCCAGAGAATCTTGAGTGCATCCTCAAGAAAAATGAACACCTGGTCAGTCTGAGCATCCTCCTTAAAATGTAGTTTTTGGGTGGAACCAGACCATTACAGGGAAAGAGTGGAGGGGCCTTCTGATGTGTGAATGGAGGATTGGGAAATGCTTCCTGTAAAAGGTGAACTTTTACATGGGATTTGAAGGAATTCAGGGAGACCATGAGGTGGAGATGAAGAAGGATAGCATTTCAGGAATGGGAGACAACTGATGAAAATATCTGGAGTTTGCAAGATGGAGTATATTCTGTGAGGAGCAGTGAGGGGATCAATGTTACTGGATCACAAAATACATGAGGAGGGGATATATGTTATAAAAAGACTGGAAAGATGTGTGTAGGGAGGTAGGAAGTGAGGTTATAAGGGACTTTGAATATCATACAGAGAAATTTGTATTTGATCCTAGAACTGATAGGAAGCCACTAGAGTTTATTGAGTAGGTGGATGACATGGTCAGACCTATGCTTTCGGAAGATCACTTTGACAGCAAAGTGGAGGATGGATTGATATGAGGAGAGAGTTGTTCCCGGGAGACCAACCAGCAGGCTACTCTCGTAGGCCAGGTGGGAGGCGAGCAGGGCCTGCACCAAGGAGGCGGCAGGCAATGTCAGAGGGCAGAAAGGGAGGATGTATGAAAGAGATGTTAGAAAAGTAAAATTAATGGCCTTCGACAACAGCTAGGTTATAGGAGTTGAGAGAAAATGAGGAGTCTAGGATTTCACCTAGGTTGTAAACCTCAGTGACTGGGGATGGCTAGATCCTTAATAGTAATAAGGAAGTTAGGAAGAGAGGAGGGTAGAAAGGTAATAAGTTCCATTTTAGATATGTTGAGTTCAAGATGCCCATTTGGAGATGTCTGAAAGGCAGCTGGGGATGCAAGAATGGAGGTCAGCAGAGAAGTCAGGGTCTAGATAAGTAGACAAGAATCATCAGCATAGACATGATCATTGAAACCATGGGAGCTAATGGGAAAGTGTAAAATCCAACCCCCTTGTTTTACAGGTATGGAAACTGAAGCCCAGAGAAGTTAAGTGACTTATCTGGTGTCACTAGGTAGTGAGAAGCAGATGCAGGATTCAAACCCCAGTCCTCTGATTCCAAATCTAGCATTCTTTTCACTCTATTATGTTGCTACTCTGGTAGAAGTCATGTTTCTATAGCCCTATAGTTTAGTGGTTAGCTTATAGAATTTACCAGGTCGAAGTTACAAGCCTTATGTGCTTATGGACCTGTTTAACGGCCAAAGACTAAATATCTGTTCCTCAGCCAGCTGTATTATATGTATGGCATAACACATGGTGGGGCTCATGTGTGAAAATGGGGAGGAAAGCCCCTCAAAATGCAGTGTGACAGTCACATGATCCATCAGACAATAAATAAGTAGATAGGAATACAGAAAGATAGATAGATAGATGATAGCTAAAGTTTTTAAGTACTGCTGTTAATGTTTACTGTGCCAGGCAATGTATTAATCACTAGGGACATAAATATAAACAAAAAGAAAGAGTATCTGCCCTGAAAAACTTACATTTTCAAATTTTTATTTTTTTATTCTAAACTGAATAAAACAAGCATATTCATAGCAAAGTAGAACAGAAGAAAAAGATCATTGTACATGAGACCACAAATCTACTACGTACCACTGGCTAACACACTCTAATGGGGAAGACAATAAATTAAAAGAAGCTGGAGGTGGGGGTGAGGGATGTCACACAGGTACACACACGGCAAGGTGAAAAAGTTGTCTGGGGAGTTAAGGGCTGGTCCAATTTCAAAGTGAATATGGCTGGCATGAGGTAACATACATGTGGGAAAAAGTAACATATACAAAGGATAATTGTTATTTTATTTTGATGTATATGTTCATAAGATGAAGTGTATTAGGAGTAATCATGAACTAGGTAAATTGCAAACCAAATGAACATAAACCAGATTAGTGATGAGTCTACCTGTGTTTGGAGAGCATGTTCTAAACCAATCTGTTAAAAATCTTACTATCCTACTTATCAAAAAGCATTTGATATAAGGGTCATGGTGCATATGGTGCTATACTCAGCCTTTTACAAAGTCAACAAATCCAGTATAAATTCAAACCTTTAGTAGCTTAGAATTTAAGGGGATAAAGTGCAGGAAGTCGAGTTATAGAATGATGACACATTAGAGAGTAACATATCAGCTTTGATGTTTTAATAAGTGCTTGCTTAATTGTATTTTGAATTGAAGTAAAATTAATATACAGGGTCTAATAAGACAAGGTGATTATGTGTAGGATTTTAAATGTAACTAGAAAGCTAATTACTTATGTATGTTACTCTCTGTAAAGAATGTAAGTGAGCTCCATTGGAGTTGAATAAAAGAACAAGTTCAGGGAGTCGAATGGGGTGCCTGTACCTGCCTCCACTTAGCAAGGGCTGGCTCTGAAAAGGAGATTGAATTTCAGCTCAGCTATAGAAAGAACATTGCAAATGTCAGAGGTAGCATGTGAGAAGGTGTAGAGTTGTGAATGGAAGGAGTGATATGCTGTCCAGGAGAGGGAGAAAGTAGGACATTTAGAGTGGAACAATGGAGGTTGGGTGTGGTACCCTCCAATAGCTCACTGGATAGGGATGAAAATGATAGTGTTGTTGTATATGGGGATCTTAAAGTCATTCATTCCACCCTGAAGGACCTACCTTACTTCTGGGAAGACAAGACATGTGTCCTAAAGAAGGACAATCATGAAGAAAGATTAGACTTGTTTTCCTTGACTTCAGAAGTGTTGCAGTTGTAAAGAGACAAGTTTAGGTTTAATATCATGAAAACTTTTCCAACAATTAGATCTGTTCAAAAGTAGAATGTTTTGTCTTCTTGGAGGCTTTGGATGTAGGAGCTTTGGCTTCATTGTCTTCTTCTGGTTGTATGTTTTGATCTTCTTTGTTACCACAGTAAGATAATATAGTCTGACTTTGCGCTGCTTACTCCTGATCCTGGCCAATTACTTGAGTTTTAAACTCTTTGTTAAGGTAAAAGTCTGCTTCCAATGTGAGGAGTATACTGTCCCAAGCTTCAGGGGTTTGTACAGCTGTTTTCACAGGTACTTCTAGGGACTTGTAAATTTTCAGTTCTTCCAAGGTGCTGTGATAAGGGGTGAGGTGTTTCCTCTCCACAGCCACAACAAGCTTCGACACACCAGTGTTCCTCCTAGCCCCAGGACCGCCCCTCAGAACTGTGACCCAGATCCAAGCACCGGTGAAGCAAGAGATTCCTGCCTCAGCACTGGCAAAGAGATCCTTGCAATCCCCCTCTGATCAGCCATTCGATTCCCCCTCAGTCTGTGGGTGGGAAGCTCAGGAAACAGTAGCTTCCCCAGGCTGCCCTCGAGACTTTGACTTTCGGCTGAGACCTAGCTCCTCTCTCACCACAGACACAGACTTTTCCCACTGACCTTCCACATTGTCTTTGGTGTTCCTGGGTTGAGAAATCTGGAAACCGCCACAGCTGCCCGCGATTCAGTCCTCTGAGGCCTGCTCCAGGGTCGCTGCGGCCTGCATGCCCACACCGAACTGAGCTCGTCTCCCCGCCTGGCGCGATATACCTTTCTGATCAACCATCCAGGCTGTCTTTGGCTGTAAATTTGTTTCACTCTGTCTTTTTGTGGGTTCTGCTGCTTTAGAATTTGTTTAGAGCCATTTTTTTAGGTTTTTGGAGGGCTTTGGGAGAGAGCTCAAGATAGTCACTGCTTTCCCTCCGCCATCTTGGCTCCACCCCCACAGAATGTTTTGTCTTGAGAGGCAGTGGGATGTCCCTCAACTGGAGACCTTCAAATAGCCATAGAGGACTCTTTGTTGGGACTGCTGTAGAGAAAGTATTTGTCAGACATCTAAGGTCCCTTCTAACTCTGAGATTCTGTGATATGGTCAGCATGAGTGTTCAGAAAAAATGACTTTGACTATTAGAAAGAAAAACTGGCTAATGAATGGTACATTGAAAAGGGAAACCAATGTGGGGCTGGTTGTTGCGGTCAATTTACGAAACATCAAATTCAGCAACTATAGTATTTTTGGTTGTTGTTTTACTTTTTTTTTTTTTTTTTTTTTTTTTT